>NC_089812.1:9523561-9651061 GCF_029633855.1 Hoplias malabaricus
GCAGTGTAGAGAATCCCCACCTCTAGAAAAGACACTCGATAAAAGTAACCCCCCATTGTTGGATGAAACACTCACAGAGGCATCAATCTTGATCTGATAAAAGCCACTCTTCTTCAGTGGCTCCTTCAGCACGATCTCTCCTCCTCTTGGAGAGATGGTGAACATGTTGCGCCCTTCGGCTGGGATGACCTGAGGAGGACAAGCAAACACACAGCCTCAGAATTGGACCAAAATCTTCACAATCAAACCCCATTCATTTCCCAGAAAAGAATTTCCAATGGTGAGGTACCAGTTCCATTTAATCCAATTACTGTTGACTTCCATATACTGAATAGATGTGTGAGAGATGGACCCAACCCTGTGAGTTGATTTAACCCCTTCAAGTCTTAATTAAAATGTCAAAACAGCAATTGTGCATTAAAATAAACAATGTATTTTGACCGGGTGTTTTCAGACTTTTGTACTGTAGTGTATGGCTCTGAAGCTTGGAGAGAAGCTTACTTGATAGATACTGTAACTGATGAGTCCAGCCATGCCCTCATCAGGATCTATGGCCAGCACGGTCAGCAATGTACTTTCCACAGGTGTGTCCTGAAACACAGATCAGAAAATGCTCATGCTTTTATGCTCATGCTGTGTGTAGGACTAGGTTTCAGTTTTTGTGAGGTGTGAGTCTGAGACGAGTCTCAAGTCCCTGAACAATGTCTGTGAGAATCGACAATAATCACTACAACCTGGTCCAACTGGTTGATGATAATGGAAATCTCCTAGTTACAGCCTTGTTCTCAGTGATTCTGGGCAGGATCCTGACCCTAATCAGATTGAGGTGGTTTTTGAAGATGAATAAATAAATGTAAGTTCTAGTCTTGCTGTTAGAACATGGTATAAGTCAGTCAAAGTGCAGTAAGAGTATTCGCGTAAATACCTAAGCCTTTGAGGCTGAGGTAGTGTATAGCTAAGGCCAGGGCTACAGTGTAATCAGTGGGGATTAGAGAATTAACTGCTCTCAGACCCAAACAAGATCAATGCAATCAGAGACACTACTTTAGCACCTCAGAAGGCCAGTGGCTCTCCAAGACTGGAGAGCTCCAGAAAAGAGTTTCACTGCTCCCCAGCAAAGTGAGTTTGATACGTCTTGCTGATTGTTGCCAATGGATGGGATTGCTGTTTCTGATGAGTGTTTTTCAACCTTTATGAACCCTTGTATGAGCAGTTTTTTAATTTATTGGATACCGTTGGATATATCTTGAACACTGAAGTTCAACCACAGAGAGAAGTTGCTGGACTTACCTCGCGAACCTCAACACTGTATGGCAGGTTTTCGAAGGTCGGCTTGTTGTCATTGGCGTCCAGCAAAATAACGGGGATGATTTTGGATGTCTGAAAAACAGACATTGCGAGATAAGAAGGCAATGTGGGAGAAAACTAAAACCAGAAGTGAGTTTAAATCGAGATACACTTACGGCATAAACTCCATCGTTGACGATGACCTCGATGGAAAAGGTTGGCTTTGTCTGAGGGAAGGAAACAGGATCCAGTCATTTACAAAACAAAAGATAAAAAAAAAATCTAACCTTGTTGACAGCCCATGTGTATTTTTTCACACTAGAAGAAGGGGCTTTGGAAAGGGGCTTTTGAATGGTGCCTCTGTTCCTTTTACCTCTCTGTCCATGGTGTTGTTGATGACGGCCACTCCGGTGAATTTGTTAACGGCAAAGTAATAGTTTGAATCTTTAACGCTGTAAGTCAGGTCATCGCCGTCAATGTCGTAGGCATCGATCTGGAAGGCGAACTCACCTGAGGACAATGAAATGTGTTTTTAACAAACAAACGCAGGAATATGTCCACTTGTTTGGTGTGGTGGGTTCTTTTGGTTTTAAAACATGATTAAACCACAGTTTACCAAAGAAATATATATTTCAGACCCTGGAATGTGAATATAAAGAGTGTAAACACATTGATCAATGGCCAGTTTCTGTATCATGATGATCATACATCCACTAATGGGAAGCAAACTTAAAGAAGCAGTCATTCTCCTTCATATTATGAAAAAGCTATATGTATGCCTGGATCAGATTCAGTACCGAATCGCTTCCAAACATGTCCGCCCCCATGTGGGGGACCCACTCAAGTAATTTGATTCTTTAACTGTTTTGGGCTTTGTGTGCTTTGTAGAAAATACATAATCACTTTCATGAATACTAAAATGGACAAAACATTTTGGTTCCTCCATAATTCATCCATCAAATGCCCTGCAGTTGACACGCTGAGTCATGCCTGAGCTCAGGATGTATGCTTATGACTTAGAAACGTTACCTTGGCGGAGATCTTCCCGTAGACGCAGGATGTTCATGTTGATGATGGGCACATTCTGGCAGTAACCTGGCAAACAGCACACAAAATGTTATGTCCATTAATTTTCACATGTTCATGTTCAAATATGCAAAACACCAAAGTATTTGCATACATTACATTAATATGCAAGACCATACTGCAGTCTGTACTGAACGGTAGGAAGTAAAGACCTCCCCCACGGCTAATAAAATAGGTTTCTCATTGGACCAGTCGGACTTGAAGATGATTACTGTACAAATTGTGCAGATAATATTTTTAAATACTTTAAACTCATCCAGTGCAACAACAGCTAGCACTAAGTTCACCAATTTAACCCTTTGCTCACATACTCACAGGTAGTAAAAAAAGTGAGAAGCAGAAATATTGTCTTGCCCATTCTGCTGCTGTAAATCTGTAAACGGAAATTCAGAAGATCCATTTTGAAAACATTTGTCTACATTCTGATACCATTTCAATATTTCCCTTAAGCACCTTAATCAACATTAATAACAAACAGACCAACAGAAATCATCCAAAATGTGTCCAACAATCTCATTAAATTATCTTCCATTATTAGTGGAAAGCACTTTATATTTTTCCTGCAAATTCAAAGTTTTTTCTTGTGCCTTATGTAAGTAAACCTTGTGTTTTGTTTTTGTTTTTTTATTTATGCAATTTTACTTTTATTTATTTATTTATTTATTTATTTATTTATTTATTTATTTATTTATTTATTTATTCATTTATTTTTAACATGTCAGAGAATAGGGCGGCATGGTGGTGCAGCAGGTAGGTGTCGCAGTCACAAAGCTCCAGGGACCTGGAGGTTGTGGGTTCTATTCCCACTCCGGGTGACTGTCTGTGAGGAGTTGGTGTGTTCTCCCCGTGTCCGTGTGGGTTTCCTCTGGGTGCTTCGGGTTCCTCCTACAGTCCAAAAACACACGCTGGTAGGTGGATTGGCGACTCAAAAGTGTCCGTAGGTGTGAGTGAATGTGTGTGTGTGTCTGTGTTGCCCTGTGAAGGACTGGCGCCCCCTCCAGGGTGTATTCCAGCCTTGTGCCCAATGATTCGAGGTAGGCTCTGGACCCACCGTGACTCTGAACTGGATAAGGGCTACAGATAATGAATGAATGAATGAATGTCAGAGAATGTTATGTCAAATTGGCCAATAGGAGGGAGCCTAACTGATGAAACAAAATTGATTTGCATTCGCTTCCATTCAGGTGTTTCACTCTTAACCGAACTCTTTGGAGACAGCCTTTTGCTTTTTGTTAATACACTGCTCTTCCTTTGTTTTTCTCTGGTGTCGAGGATTAGTTCCCTTTTTGAATTTTAGCTGCTCTCAAGGTTCATGAGAGTTGTTTCTGACACTATCCCATCCGTGGTGCCCACTTGAGCCTAAGAGCCAGAACTCTGTAAATTTCCTTTGTGACAAAACCAGCTGTAAAACCAAACTATAAATAAAATCATATTAAATTGATATTTAATGGATATGTCTGATGCTATGTAAAAAATACATTTAAAATAATGGAACGAAGTGAGATCAACAAATAGTTTTAAAAAAGTCCTCTCATCCCTCTACATTGTGTTCAAATGTAACAATGAATGCAATGAAGCATTAGCAACTTTCCAAAATTCTTACAAAAAGTTTACTTTCATTAGCCTACAAGTTTGGAACATAATTTCCTTCTCACAATTTCCTGTTTAGGAGATACCAGGTTTTGTTTTGAGAGCAACAGCATTTAAAAAAATTGTATAAGAACTGTACATATTAACTATTTAATATACTCCAATATAGATTATATAAATACATAAATCTCACATATGCAAATAAATGGATTTCAGGATTTACAAGTGTTCACATGTTTGCATATATTTGTATATTAAAACAATTACAGTTAATTTAATTGATGTAAATATGCATATAAGTATATAGTTAGTTGAGAAACACATAGTACACAAGTTAACATTGTAATAAAAGCAGTACTCACAGCATTCACGCTACTCCTCTCTGTCCCTGTGTCCAGTGTGTGCTTTGGGAGAGGACGGTTACAGTGAAGATGATGAGGATGATGAAGTTGATGATGATGGTGGAGGGACCTTTGACTCTGTGATTGGGACAGATCTGTTGATTGCTGTGTTTCAGTTTTAAATGTGAATTATTAACACACACACGCACAAACTTCCCCCAGTTACTAATCCAATTTTGTAATTTTTACTTACCCCAATGTACTAGTCCTAACATTGCATTATATACTAGTCCTAACACTGCATTATGTACTAGTCCTAACCCTGTTATATACTAGTTCTACCACTTCATGTAGCAGTCCTAACACTGTGTTATATACTAATTCTAACACCTTTTTATGTACTAGTCCTAACACTGTGTTATATACTAGTTTTAAACAGCACTTTATGTACTAGTCCTAACACTGTGTGATATACTAATTCTAACACCTTTTTATGTACTAGTCCTAACACTGTGTTATATACTTGTTCTAACACTGCATTGTATACTTGTCCTAACACCACTTTATGTACTAGTCCTAACACTGTGTTATATACTAATTCTAACACCACTTTATGTACTAGTCCTAATACTGTGTTATATACTAATTCTATCACCACTTTATGTACTAGTCCTAACACTGTGTTATATACTTGTTCTAACACTGCATTGTATACTTGTCCTAACACCACTTTATGTACTAGTCCTAACACTGTGTTATATACTAATTCTAACACCACTTTATGTACTAGTCCTAATACTGTGTTATATATTAATTCTAACACCTTTTTATGTACTAGTCCTAACACTGTGTTATATACTTGTTCTAACGCTGCATTGTATACTTGTCCTAACACAGTGTTAGGACTAGTACATAAAGTGGTGTTTAAAACTAGTATATAACACAGTGTTAGGACTAGTACATAAAGTGGTGATAGAACTAGTATATAACACAGTGTTAGGACTAGTACATAAAGTGGTCTTAGAACTAGTATATAGCACAGTGTTAGGACTAGTACATGAAGTGGTGTTAGGACTAGTATACAGTGCAGTGTTAGAAAAAGTATATAACACAGTGTCAGGACTAGTAAATAATGCAGTGTTAGGACTAGTATATAACACAGTGTTAGGACTAGTACATAAAGTGGTGTTAGAACTAGTATATAACAAAGTGCCAGGACTAGTAAATAATGCAGTGTTAGGACTAGTACATAAAGTGGTGTTAGAACTAGTATATAACACAGTGTTAGGACTAGTACATAAAGTGGTGTTAGAACAAGTATATAACACAGTGTTAGGACTAGTACATAAAGTGGTGTTAGAACTAGTATATAACACAGTGTTAGGACTAGTACATAAAGTGGTGTTAGAATTAGTATATAACACAGTGTTAGGACTAGTACATAAAGTGGTGTTAGAACTAGTATATAACAGGGTTAGGACTAGTACATGAAGTGGTGTTAGAACTAGTATATAACACAGTGTTAGGACTAGAACATAAAGTGGTGTTAGAACTAGTATATAACAGGGTTAGGACTAGTACATGAAGTGGTGTTAGAACTAGTATATAACAGTGTTAGGACTAGTACATAAAGTGGTGTTATATACTAGTTTTAAACACCACTTTATGTACTAGTCCTAAAACTGTGTTATATACTTGTTCTAACGCTGCATTGTATACTTGTCCTAACACCACTTTATGTACTAGTCCTAACACTGTTATATACTAGTTCTAACACCACTTCATGTACTAGTCCTAACCCTGTTATATACTAGTTCTAACACCACTTTATGTTCTAGTCCTAACACTGTGTTATATACTAGTTCTAACACCACTTAATGTACTAATCCTAACCCTGTTATATACTAGTTCTAACACCACTTTATGTACTAGTCCTAACACTGTGTTATATACTAATTCTAACACCACTTTATGTACTAGTCCTAACACTGTGTTATATACTTGTTCTAACACTGCATTGTATACTAGTCCTAACACCACTTCATGTACTAGTCCTAACACTGTGCTATATACTAGTTCTAACACCACTTTATGTACTAGTCCTAACACTGCATTATTTACTAGTCCTGACACTGTGTTATATACTTGTTCTAACACTGCATTGTATACTAGTCCTAACACCACTTTATGTACTAGTCCTAACACTGTGCTATATACTAGTTCTAACACCACTTTATGTACTAGTCCTAACACTGTGTTATATACTAGTTATATCACCACTTTATGTACTAGTCCTAACACTGTGTTATATACTAGTTTTAAACACCACTTTATGTACTAGTCCTAACACTGTGTTATATACTAGTTTTAAACACTTTATGTACTAGTCCTAACACTGTGTTATATACTAATTCTAACACCTTTTTATGTACTAGTCCTAACACTGTGTTATATACTAGTTTTAAACACCACTTTATGTACTAGTCCTAACACTGTGTTATATACTAGTTTTAAACACCACTTTATGTACTAGTCCTAACACTGTGTTATATACTAGTTTTAAACACCACTTCATGTACTAGTCCTAACACTGTGTTATATAATAGTTTTAAACACCACTTTATGTACTAGTCCTAACACTGTGTTATATACTAGTTGTAAACACCACTTTATGTACAAGTCCTAACACTGTGTTATATACTAGTTTTAAACACCACTTCATGTACTAGTCCTAACACTGTGTTATATACTAGTTCTATCACCACTTTATGTACTAGTCCTAACACTGTTATATACTAGTTTTAAACACCACTTTATGTACTAGTCCTAACACTGCATTATGTACTAGTCCTAACACTGCTTTATGTACTAGTCCTAACACTGCTTTATGTATTAGTCTTAACACTGCTTTATATACTAGTCCTAACACTGCATTATTTACTAGTCCTAACACTGCATTATGTACTAGTCCTAACACTGCATTATTTACTAGTCCTGACACTTTGTTACATACTAGTCCTAAGACAGTGTTATATACTAGTCCTAAGACTGTATTATATACTAGTCATAACACAGGGGTTTGGTGTCAGTAATGGCAGTGTTAGGCCTATTATTTAACATTGTGTTAGGGCTGTAAAGATCAAAATCTTAGGTAAAAAATGTATCCTGCTTAAAAAAAACTGTCCCTCAAAAATGAGATTTGTGGTCTGTAACCATAAAAATGACCATGAGTCTCATGTGTTTTAGCTGGAACCGAACCTTATGATGCTATAAAATCTTTACTAGCACTGTGGACACACAACCAAAACATGTTACAAGCCCTAGGCGACTGAAAGCACACAATGAAGTGTTATTCAGATCAAGTAGCCTGAATATGCAGATCGGAACTGATATCTCAACACATCATTTTTTCATTGTTTATTTTATTACGTATCAGATAAAATGTATTTATTTATAACAAATGCAACTTATTGGTGTTAAACATCTCAATATACTTATGTATACTAAACTATATAATAGGAAAGGGCCCTTTGCCATTCTCTTATAAAGCTAACACTGGGGATAGGATTGTTTTTTAATCAAGAGTCACATAAAAAATTCTGATTTCATTATTTTTACACATTTCCCACAAAGCTCCAGGGTCTCTGGGTCCTGGGTCTGATTCTTGCCTTGGGCCACTCTCTATGAGGAGTTTGGAGTGTTCTCCCTGTGCTTGTAGCTCCAGGTGCTAAATTTTGCATGAAAACAACTCATAACAGCTCATGTGTTTGGGTGGGTGAAGTGAAATCAAATAAAAATAAATGAGCAGTTATCAAATCATAAATAATACACTTACTGTAAGTGGTGGCACCATTTCTTAAATTTCCGATCTTATCCTCTCCAGACTTTGGTTTATGGTCTACTTCGCTGAGTCATAAATAGGGAAACAATGACTTATTTCATAGGGCTGAAGACAAATAATATTTAATTAAATATTAGAAGTAAATGTAATATACAGAACTATTTGTCATAATACAGCAAGATCATTTTGTAAAGTTGTAGAATCTCTTTAGAAAAGCCCAAAATCAAATGGAGTTCCATCCAAAACACTCGGAGGAGCTGGAGATGTTTTCATGCACCACTACCAGTCCTTACTAATGCTGTCATAGCTGAATGCCATCAAATCCTCATAAAAATGTAGCATAAATCCTTTATAAAAGTGTAAAAGCAGATCTTATATTAGCTTTCATATGTATTTTACATGTGTATATATTATTTACTAATTTCAGTACTTATCTTTAAGCACTGAAGTTTATTCTACTGTAATACGTGATCGTCATTGTGTTTACTTTTAATAACATGCTATAAAATACCTCAGATAAGCCCAGCCTTAGGTCCTCTTTGGTTGTGTTTATTTTTTATGGTTGGTAACAATGTGTTCACCCTAAAGGGCAAAGGTCACTTACACAAGTTTATTACTGAACTGAACTGAACATAATATATAATGATTTATAATAAAGTTGTAAACCACTGAGTCTGAGGGGTATTATAATAATCACAGGAAGCTCCATGACATTTCACTTAAGTGACAGTAGAACACATTATATTAAATCCACAGTATCTCACTATAAAAATGTGAACATTATTTAAGTGAACAGAGAATCTGAATCATGTCGGTTTACAGAAATCATTTTGTAATCTCCATAGAACAGGGTCTACACCCATTCAATTTCGCTTTTGGCCACTAGAGGGCATTGCAGCAGCACTAAACTAATATACTTATGTCCAAGTAACGTTATCAGCCATATGTTTGTACAATAACTGGAATCAGATATTTAATGTGCACCCTTTGTCACTAAGCTGTGGGTAAGCAACTAGTATAATATCCATAGAACAACATGCAGTGAAATGGGATACTCTGGAGGGGCTGCAGATGAGCCAAAGGTCACGAAGCTCAGTGCCAAGTGTGGGTTACAGAGAACCCTAAAGTTTTCTTGATAGAGTTTTCTTGTTCCAGCACTTTTGGGGTGAATTGCATTGGAGTTTGTGATGTAAAACTAATCAACCAACATCAAAACCTGACCTCACTAATGTTTCTGTGACCGATTGCCTTCCAGTCCTCACAAAACTCTACGTCTAAAGCCTTACCAGTGTAATATTTGGTTACATAAATGTATTTATAGATAGGCAGGCATAACAACCAGCAGAGACGAAGCTGTGCCTCCTGCAAAAGGGGGACAAACTCCCTATTAGTGCCCTTCATTTTGGAAGAAACACTGAATAAAGATGCACCAACCTTTATATATTCTGAATAAGGTAACTCACATATCAGGAATGTTACATCTAGCAGCTATTTAAGCTTCAGTGCCCTGGATATTTTACTGCCATCACCTTCTATTTTTAACCTTAACTCACACGAGGATTAAAGATAATTTCAGGTTCAGTTGCCTACATCATCTGCTTGCATCATTAAAATGTATTTCACTGGCCTCTTTCTCCAAAAAGCAGACAACATTTTTAAATAAATCAGATCTGATGGCTACAGCTGCTCTATCAGGCATGATATCATTACAACGATATTAATTTATGGCTTTGCACCTCACTGCCCTGCATCATGTTTTATGATCTTGACCACCTAGCTGTGACATTGGGATGAAGTTATAGGCTCCGTTCCATAACTTTTTCACTATGTGCCCTTGCTCACTTCCACTCAAAACTCAGAGGAGCATCCTAGCTTTATTACACAAGGGAAACCTCGAGGTAGAAGTGGTGACTCTTTAAACGGCTGTGCATAAGCCATCGAATAGGCTTGTTTCATGGCCCTGGTAGGCTGGGAACCTTTAAATGTATTTTAAAATGTATTGATATTGACTGGTGCACCTTCCCTTATTCTGTAGAAAATGAATGATGCTTCACATCCTAGTGCGGGGAGTGGGGTCTTTATACTGCTGTAGCCGACGCTTCACGTTGAGCATGGTGACCTTTGGCTCAAGTATTGCTGCGTTAGACAGTTCCATTCAGATTCTGTCCTAAGTAGATTATACATGCTGTGTGTGCACACTTGAATGTCTGTGTCCACTAACTGAAAGTGTAGACTCGTTATGTTATTCTAAACAATTTGGAACGAATAAACTTATAGGACAACCCATATGTTGGCGTCAAAGATTTCCCCTGAAGTGAAGTGAACGAGGGCGTGCTGAAACCTGTGCTGAAACGCCGCCCTCATTACTGTAAAGCAAGTCGTAATGGTGGACGCCTTGAAAGCGCTGTTCTTAGGGGTGTTTGAAACACATAAGTCAATATTTAGTGAGTTATAGCAAACCGCAGCCGCTCTTAATTCTTTTTCATAACTTATATCACTTGTTTTTCACGTAAGGTACAACAATAGTCTTGTAAATGCCGTCGGTTTGCTTTTGTTTATGCGAGGACTCGGCCGGTGGCCCCTGTCTCCGCACCAATGATGCCGTCCAGGGACTGTTCTATTCTGCAGGAGGCGGAGGGGGGGTGGCGTTGATGCCGCACTGAGAGTGGCCCAACGAAGAGAACGATGGATTACACGGCGAAACGAGAAAATGTCGGTGACTGAAATGCGCGCACATTAACAATCAGGTAACCGTGTTTTCCGTGCGCTCCTGGAACGCTGGCATTAGTGTGGGGGGTTCTGCGCTTGTGTCCCGCTTGTGTCGGTCGACCGTGTGCCCCTCCTTGGCGTGCTGTTGCTGGGAGAGCGGTGCAGAGCCGTCGTGTTTATTTACATCCGACAGCGACGGCCTCGTTAATATACCTGCGTCTGAAACCAGCGGACTGTATCCCTTAAACAAATAAATGCACTTAAATTGTGACCTATGCACTAATTCGCTGGTCTGCTCTGAATGATTTTGAACACCGCCTTAGCTGTTGCAGGTTAAAACACAAGTCGACCCCTATGCGTCATATACGTAAAATACAGAAAGAGAAATAAAGTTAGGGGTCTCCCCCAACGTCAGACACTCTTGAGTACATTCATTAAACACATGCAGTAAGTGGTGGTCGATACAATGTGACGGTATCACTGTGGAGATAAAAATAACAGTGACGTCACTTAAAAAAAAAACACAATATCTTCATGAATCAAATGCAACCGGTTTACTCAATAGTTTATATGCAGACAGACTTCTTTCTCTTATTATACCATTTCTAAATAAATGCCTGGCATAAACCTTTGGTTTTATTTGTTGTTGTTTTTTGGCACATCTATTTTGTGCTTTTTTTTTGGTCACATTTTCAACCAATTCTATCCGTCTTCTGTTACATCCCGTTAGTTATTAGCTGAACTTCTCCATCACACACTATGCCGCTGGGTTGGATGAACACTTGAAGGGTGAGGATAAGCACATGTTTCCTCTGAGTGAGCACCGCCTTCTTTTTGTGTCACTGGAAAGTCCAAAATTAATCATCTTCGGTAGTTCAGAAGAATCTGCTTTGTGTCGTACCAAAACCAATCTTCCCTGTGATAAAATCGCAGTAACACATGGCCTCTTGTGGCTTATTGCTTTATTTTATTACAAGAGAATTCAAACTACTAGTTCACAATGAGGGTAGTTTGATTTTACTTTTATTCACCTGCAGCAGTTCAGTCACTCCTAGTTTGTTCTGTTATTGAAGATATCAAACCTCATTAGTCATAGTATTACATATTACTATAGTATTATAATCCATTTTTTGAAAGGGCTAAATAATAATAATAATAATATTAATAATAATAATACAATAAACATTACTTATACACTGCATTTGTAGGTAAAATATTATGTGAATGTCTTGATAAATCGTGATATATATTTTCCGATTGTATCGACCACCGCTACTGTGTCCTCTCCTCAGTCCTGAAGTCCTAGTACTAAAAAAACTTAAAAATATACAATATTTCTGGAGCTGTGTGCAACTAAAGTGGCTGTTTAGTTCCCATATGGCTTTAAATATATTAAAAGCGTTAACTCCTCCTTATTTGTCATGTTTACGAGTGTTAACCCGAGTTTTAGCAGATTAACTCTGGGTTGTTTTCCTGTCGCTGCCGGCAGCTCGATTGGCGCAAGGCTTACATAACAGGCTCAGGCTAAAGATGAAGCTAATGCTAACACCGTCAGGGCTTCACAATAACAACACCACCAGTCCAGATAGTCTGTTTTATGTTTATTTTAGAGGTTTCTGACAATTAATTTGAATGAGAATCGGTAGTATTAAAACGCTCTCTTTGAAAGAGAATTCTTAAAAGTTTCTGTATAATTCGGTGGTTGAGATGTAAATAAAGTAGCTAATTCACAGGGGGCTGATATCTGTTGAATCCCACTTGAATGTATACACACTCATTTAGTAAATCATTATAATGAGAGAGTTCTCCAGAGTTCTGACTTACTATGTAAAAAGCATTTAGTATTATGACATAAAGATGAGAAAGTGAGTAATATTTAACTTGATATCTTGATATTTGACTTGATATCTGATAGTATCTCAGTACTGATTTGACAACTTGTAATAACTCATTCTGACATTATCATAACAAGGAGAAGCCTCACTATATTACTCCTTGCGTATAAAATGTATTAAAAATAGCCAGAGCTAGTTAGAAGATTGTAAAACAATATATCAAGAATCAGGCATTGTATCCTTAAGTATTTTGTGTAAATAAAAGAGGGATTTGAGGCATTCAACTCTTCAGATGTTTGGTTCTTTTCACCACCACTTTGAACAATTCAGATTTTACAAGTTTCTCTAATTTGCACAAAATTAATTTCTTTACATCTTGGTGAATTGTCAATGCAGAAATGTTGAGTTCTCCATGCAGTTTGCCTTTAAAAGACCATTGCTCAGGTTCAGCAGTTTTGTTTTACTGACACAGAGCACATGTTGGCTTTAGACATGTAAAGGACACAAGGAAAAAATGTCTTTGTCAACTTTATCAACAGCTGATACTTGATAAAACTTTTTAAAAAATGAAAAAGCTTAGAGAGGTCAGGTACAGCTGATTTGTGACTAGTTTGGGATCAAGCACCATTCCGTCTCATCGCAAAGATATTGAATGCAGCACTTATCTGCAAGGCATTAAACCCCTCTGTCCAACATTTGGTATTAAGCCATTCGTCTTGAAATGTTATACAAAACTATGTATGAACAACGGTAAAATAGATGCATCTTAAAGTAATGGAATAGTTTTATTTGAAGAAATCTCTGTAATTGTTAAAGAGATTTAGAGTATATAGATGTACAAGTGATATTTCCTTGAGATTTCTGAAAAGATTTTACATGATGACAGAACTTGTGAATATGTGTGATTCCTCACATGTGTTCAGTTGAGATTACAAGCGGAAAGGCTTGATGGAGATGTGACAATTGCAGCCTTTTTTTTTTAAATGATCATCAGCGCTGTCACAATTATTGTGCAAAATATTGTCATTAGTGAGTTGTTTTATACCTATGCATTTCCATCAGACTGCTGATTGTTCTTGTTTTTGGTTGATATCAAATCAATGCAAAAATAGAATATATCTTGGAATTTTAACAGCTCTGAAACCTGATTATTTGTCTTGGTGAAGTGAGCTGTCACTCACTGATGCTCCTGCCATGGCGTGGCTTGTTTGAGAAAAAGGCGGAGCTATGAATGATTCCTGACGTCACGCGTCAGTGCCCAAAGCGGCAGTAATGGGAAGTTTGATTCAGTATTTGCGAACCGATTCCGCCAATCTCTCCGTTCTAATGAACCAAACAAGCGATTCACTTTGGGGTGTTTCTAGTATTTCCGCCCCCGCCCCCCAACTTTACTCTTCGGACAAACATGCTGTCATTTATGAGTTTGTTCTGCCGTTTTTTGCTGTAGTGAAGCCTTCTGGGAAGTGTTTAGTCTAGATGTTGGAATACTGATATTTGGATCTGATTGCATTCAGCTATATAAACATTGATGAGAGCAGGTGCTGATGGATTACAAGCACTATATCAGCTTAACTCAGTGACATTACATGATGTAGCTACTGTAGCTCTATCACACCATAGAATGAATTTCCACTCTTCCACATTTATACAAACTCTTAAACAGTTGGACAATTCGCTCATTACACCGCATGTTTGTCTCTTACGGGCATGTTAAAGGCCAATCTTGATGTCGTTTGTGGATATGTACAGTGTGGGGACTTTTGAAAGTGTGTTTTGATTGGTCTGAGGGCTTTTTCACGGTGGTAATTTACATTTCTGCATCATAAATAATTTAAATAGAGCACAGGAGATATTAACTTGATTTGTCACTTTGTTGCTAGCTGCCAAATTCTCTAAAATCCTCTCAGTAAATGACTAGTCGCCTCTCGCTCTGTCACATTTCTACCATTAACATAGTTGTGAGACATTTACACTGCTTTGTTAAATAGCTTAAAGTGTATAACCTCAGCAGATGGCATTTAGGACGTTTCAATCACAGCAGATATTGCATAGATAATTAAACCACGTTGAAGATTGTTTCTGAGCTCCAAATTCGTTTGGTTTCTGTTTGATTCAAAGGAACCGATTCGGGTGAGCGCAAGCGGAACCTAAACAGAATGACAACACTCGCAGAGGAATGTGGCGAAATAGATGTGGCTCGTTCTGAAAGAAACTGTTCATATGTGGAATGGCACAAAATTAACGAAGAAATTAATATAGGATTTATGGCATATAAACAACCAGCGGCGATGGACTTTACCATGTTTTAAAACCTGTTTCGGACATGAACACTTCAGTAGGGCTAGCGAGCAGCGAGAGGACGGAGAGTAGCGTTAAACGGACAATAAAAAGGGAGGAGAGTCCTTAACGGCTGGATTAAGGCTGTTTATTTACGAATAAAGTGCGTTTCTTTGTGTGGAAAAGGACATTTAAAACCACGACGAGAAGTTCGAGTTGAGAACAAGTCAGTAAGGTACGTTAGCAGGGAGCTAGTTTATTTGTTTTCGACCAAAACATTAATTTCCTTCGTGTAATAACGTTAACTTAAAATTAACAAAAATTTAAGATTTTGCTACCATACTGTCTTAGTGGCGTGTCACTACTATTAGGTTGTTAAAGCTGTTTATCCTACAAAAATAAAGCTAAACTAATAAATTTTCATAAACTGAAGTTGGCTTCCTTTTTGAATTGTCCCGTTCCACCTTAAACGGTGCATCAGTTACATTGTGGTGCCTCTGGCGCCAGGATACAACTGCTGCGCCGTTTAAGGTGGAACGGGATCATTCAGAAAGGAAGCCAACTTCAGATTCAATGGCTTTTGTGTTGTTTTGCTTCTCGTTTTCTCCACTATTACTGGGCTTTAGTGTTGTAAACAACTGGTTTGTGCTATATTTAAAGTCAAACTCGCAAAGCTCTTAATATCTTTGTGTAAAAATACACTTAATATGGTCCCTGTTAGTAATTGCGCTCATTTGGTCGCGCCTCTTTGTTATTGCTTTGTCTATGAGCACATGGCCGTCTGCGCTTTGTTGGGAGTTCGAGTCTAAAAGCTTTGGAGTATTTTCAGCTTAGTATCTCCTCCTTTTACCAACAATTCATCATTTAACAACTTTAATAGCTTTTATAATAAGTATGTGATGGTTTAGGAGCTCAATGCTGTTTTTAGTCCAGAGCCTGAACGACATGAAATCAACTGCCATTGGATGTTTGTAGGTAAACAGTGCAGGATGTTGGCTATAACAATATTATTACTATTATGAATTAAATTATTTGTTAGGCTTGGTTTCTTAAAGAAAATGTGGTAAATCCTTTCCTGCATCTTCTAAAGATAGCAAACGTATATATGGCATAATTACTCTTTGCTTAGCTGAGTTACTGGGAACCATAAGGGCAATAACTTTTGCACAGGTCAGGTTATGGCTTGTGTTAAATTCTGCACATAATCAGTATCAAGTCGTCGTGTTTATACACTGCTTTGTAATAGAGAAGTGTGTGCACAATAGTGATAAGAACATATTATTTGAAAGAAGACCCCCTATAGTCAAAATCAAGTGATTAAACCTGTGAACTTGTGTGTGGGATTGTGTGTATTCTAGAATGGCTGAGCATGCGTACTTTGAAACTACAGTGTAACAGAAAAGGTCACAAATGTTCAGAATCAGACAGACAAGGTTTCTTATGTTATAAGCCTAAAGAACCAATTCTATCAACTTGCAGGGTGGGGCTTTTGAGTTGAAGTGAGTGATGCAGGTGTATGAGGATATAGAGCTGTGGGCTAATTGCATATTCATAGATCTGCATGTACTGAATGAGGCCAACAGTGTAGAGAGGGACTTTCTTGGAGGTAACTGCTAAATATGTCATTTGGATTAACAATGATTAGTTTTTAGGGGTATAATCTGTCCACGCATGTAAACATATTGACTAACCATTGATGGGTTTCTGTTCAAATGTAACTGGCACATAATTTAGAGATTTAAACGCATATGCACAAATATGCTACACTTACCAGCCATGATAAAACTTCTGGAAATGAGTTGTTGGCTTGTATGTCTTCCCACTTGCGCTCAGTAATACTGTATATGTGCAGTTTCCTTCAAGATCAATAGTATTGTGTCTGTCGGTTTCAATTCCCTGAACAACAGTTTCAGTTTTTTGAAATATAAAGTGCTTTGTCAGGGCTGTAAAAAGTCTCCTAAAGTATAACTGTAACCTCAGGTTCTCTGTACAAACCCTTCCTATGTCTCCATCATAATGAACATAATAATCTTCTGTCCCCATTTAAGGGAGGTTTTGCTGACTGAGTTTGTCAGCTTGAGCTGCACAGGATATACGCTGTTGATAGTGTGGAGATAAATATGTCAGAAGGTTGAGTAAATTATTATACCTGTTTAATAACAGTGGAATTAATGCTTGTTAAAATCATGACCTGGATCAAGAGTCTGGAGAGTGCTGCACCCCTCTCAATAAGAAATATGCTGTAGGCAGTTTGGCAGAAAATAATATCACATCACATCATTTACAGTTTGCATCACAGTATTTTATCTAAGAAGTTGGACCAGAAACAAATGCACTGCCCATACGTAAAAAACAATGGCACACTTTACACTTTGAGCAAAGAAGCAGTATGTGATGTAGCTTATTACAATCATAATAAAAGTTGTTTATTTGCCTCGATCTAAAAGAGCAAAAACATATACAATTATTGCAGTTTTATGCAGTCAGGCTTTGATATTCAGTCCTGTGTACTATTTATATGTGCCGTAATGCTGTATAGCTATGATTAATAATAATAATAATCTTTATTTTTCTATAACAGAGTGAAGACAATCTGAGGCTGTGAGACCCAAGTGCCTCTAGCACTCCCACTCCTCCACCCCCAGCTGTGACGCGTTCGGCACGACGTCACAAATGCGACCATGGGAAATAGCTGTGAATAGGCGGCCGCCAACAGCCCCCTTAAACCAGAGGAGGTTCCTCGGGGAGCCCTGCAACACGCCTGTGCACCTCAGGAGAAGGTGAGTCAGACAGAGTGTTGCAGACTTATTCATATTTGAGTTTCAGTACTCCACTGTCCAGAACCCTGTTTCACTGGGCTCAGCTACATCATCTGAACTTGACGACCTAGGACTGTGTACAGTGTAAAAATGTTCAGTACCAATATGTTAATTCCATACAAACAAAAGAAGTGTATACATACATAAAATATGATGTATTTCAGCATTTAAAACCAAACAAACATGGGAAAACAACTCAATACCGAAATACAAATAGTTTCAGTAGGTAATCGGTGTTTAACCATAAATTAAAGTGGCTTTAATAAATGACCATTCGTCCACTGTTAACCCGCCCAGTATATTAAAAGCTTCCATGTTTTATATGCTACAAACCAGCTCACTGCCAGGGTTTAAGACAGGGGCACATTAATATGGAATTCAGATGTTGTGATGCGGTCATAGGTGTGTGTATATTGTGTACTTTACAACGGCTTTGAAAGCGTCTCGGCCAAGCTGATTTTAGGACCGGAACAATCTGTTTTATAAAAATAGATTTTGTTATAACCTTAACTTTATCTTCTAAAGACAGTAGACTTTACTCACAGCCTTCACAGGGTATAAGCCTAAAGAAACCTGTGCAGTGAATTCTGCAAAACTCTTAAACCCCATTTACACTCGATTTCATATGACTAGTATCTGGATTGTATCCTGATAAGATTATAACTATATGCATTTACACTCTGTAGCCAGAAAATGGCCTGTCACAATAGACATGTTTTGTGGTTGGTTCCCAGAAATAATCGTGATAAATTATATTATTTTAACACCATTTTAGGCCACTGGTATTGTGATCATTCATTCATTCGTTATCTGTAAGCGATTATCCAGTTCAGGGTCGCGGTGGGTCCAGAGCCTACCTGGAATCATTGGGTGCAAGGTGGGAATACACCCTGGAGGGGGCGCCAGTCCTTCACAGGGCAACACACACTCGCACATTCACTCACACACTCACACCTACGGACACTTTTGAGTCTCCAATCCACCTACCAACATGTGTTTTGGACCGTGGGAGGAAACCGGAGCACCCGGAGGAAACCCACGCGGACACAGGGAGAACACACCAATTCCTCAGTCACCCGGAGCAGGAATCAAACCCACAACCTCCAGGTCCCTGGAGCTGTGTGACTTCTACACTACCTGCTGCGCCACCGTGCCGCCCCCCTATTGTGATAATGTAATAGTGTAATAATGCATTTGCATCACTTTTAAAGAGCAATGAACGTTCAGCAAAAACATAATTATGAGAATATTCAGATATTAGAACTGGAGTATAACGAATACTGCAATATCCTAAATAAATAAGACAAGTAATTATTTCCACCTAATGTCCCCAGAATAGAAAGACTAAAGATAAAACCAGAGAACAGAACTTATATAGACTGAGAACTAAAAAAAATATGTGAGTAAACAAAATGGGCAACACAGACAGCAAAGTTTTTTTAAGGGAATGTTCGTATGTTGTACGATACGTAGTGGGCAGCTGGTGAGACGGCAACTGAGTAGGACTCACTGACAACCGCTTCTGCCTAGCTTCTTTTTAAATTATTGTTTTATTGCCCATTACTTTCATATATACTGTAAAACATGTATAACATAAGTGCGGGTGAGACTATTTTGTAGCCAATTTGAACCATGAAAGTCAAATTAATGACCGCTAATCTCCGTAAATATAACTACAATGGGATTTCAAGCAGGAGACCTAAACGTGTTTCATGTGGTCCCCAACCACGATTCTCTTCCTTGCAGGCACAGATCATATGCCCAGTGTTCAGTTGTACTGGGAGGAGTTTCGGTTGTTGAAATACATTTTGAAGGAATGGATACAGTTACACTACTATATTGTGACTCAAATGTACCTCAGACCACAACTTGAAGTGGTTTGATCAATCAGATTTGTTTCTCTTTTCACACCTTGGGTGCATTTACACTTGCGTTTACACTTGTGGCTTATCCATGTCCAGATATAATCCTGATACTCATGATGTATGACGTGACCAGGCGTAAACAGGGTCTTAGCTGCTCCAATGAGGTTCTGATGATTACAGCAAAAGTGAAAGCCAAAGCCCATGGAAATGGATAACCACAGAGTTACTACTTTATTCAACTGTTTTGTGTGTTCAGGATTGGTGGTGATGAGCGTGTGGCATCTGTTGGTGTAGGAAAACAGAGCTGTTTAATATTAGAAAGTAGGTTTCAAAACAGTGTGTATGATTAGTTTTGTGTGCTTGTATTCCTGTGCTCTAGTCCTCCAGTGCGACGGCAGTGGGGGCAGCGAGACAGACCTGTTTTGCACGGTTCCCTACGGCAGGATGAGACCTTTCACCATCCTGTGTTCTCGCAGCAGCAGCATCAGCACGTTCCCTTAGAGGAGTCAAGGCAGTACAGCCACGCCAGCGCGCCACCACGCATGCTCCACCCCAACACACACCCGCCTCAGCAGAGCTCCATCATGGTGGACCTTCACGAACAGGTGAGACGCCTGCCTGCAGAGCTTCTGGAGTTTGTTTACCAAAGGAGTATGTTTACCAAAGGAGTTTGTACATTTGAAGAATGCTTTACAACTTCAAGAGAATATCAAATGAATTAACCAAAATACTCACAGCTCCCCTGCTGGAAGGGAGGAAAACTCTTCAGAACAAATCAGAAACAAACCACAAACTATGCAGTTCTACCAAGCAAACACCCAGTGTAAAACATCAGTCAAAGAACAGAGCATGGTATTTATATATAGTCATATTCCCCACACATAACATTGTTTATCTGTTTTTGTGGCCTATATCAAATAACCTACCATCAAAGCATGATTTGATTTTTAATATTTATGTCCTAAAAATTAATTCTTGTGTCTTCCCCTCGCCCCAAAGATGCATCAAGGATCAGTTCCAATATCTTACACAGTTACCACGGTGACGACCCACGGTTTTCCCATCCACACGGGGCAACCAATCCCAGCGTGCAACGCCCAGCAGCTCCCAGCATGCTCGGTAATGTTCAGCGGACAGCTCTCTCTGCTCTGCTGCCTTCCTCCTCCTGTGAGTTTGAAAAGGAAGAGCTGGAATGTCAGTGACGTTTGTGTAGTTATCACACCGCTCCAGCTTTAGGCCAGCTTAAAAGAACTGTTTGACCAAAAAGAACAATAACTTGTAAATGTACCATGGATAATGATGAGTGCAAGCTGGATTATCTACCACTTGTTATAACGTTTTGGTCGAACCGTTCCTTTAGTGCGTTTGGTCCAGGCCGTCATAGCAGCCACTGTGCATTTTTGATCTCTCCCATATAAATTTATATATAGATATCTCAAATTGAAGCATATTGTCTGCTAATTTTGCCATCTGCTTATCTCATTACATCTGTGTTGTTGACAGTATTTACCACCCTTGTAGTATGTCCATGTACACACTGTGATGCTAGTGGTGGAGCAGCTGTCCAGTCTTTATTGTGCTCGAAGCAAGATTAAGGGCTTTTCAACCTGATTTGCTTTCATGGCTTGCTGTTTGCAGACAAGCATTGCAAAGTGGTTTGTCATGGCTGTGCAGTTATGTCTGTGCTGGTTACACAGTTTGTAAACACTGAAGCTTTTTTTCAGGGTCACTTAATTAAAATACATTTGCATAATTATCTTAGCTATTTTCCTGGTCGGAAAGCAATTTTAATCTTTTCTCCGCACCTTCCTTAAATTGCTATTAAAAAGGGTGTAGTGGGTGAGGAGGTGTTTGCAGACACCTTGTATTATTAGTTAAATTAGCTACATTAGTGCATAGGTGCACCCATAGCTTAAATTTTATTGGGAGGGACATGAGCAGCTGCACATGAGCTTAAGGTCAGCATACACAACTCAAGTGGTATAAAGTGAGGAAGTTCCAGCTTTTTCAATTCAGAACTAATCATCGAGCGTCAGCACCGGACCTCTCAAACACCCTAATTCAATCAAATTTAGTCTCTGAATGCGATCAAGTCCTCAAAGCAATGTCCCGACATGTTCAGTGATTCAACATGTGTTTGAATGTCCCACTGAGACAGGCAGTTGGACTGTGATTTAATTGTTTGTTTCTCTTTGTGTCTCTCTTTCTGTTTTGCAGCTAATTCAAGCATGCACCATGCAGCACTTGCCAGTGTCTTACCAAGCCTTTCCGCCCCTGATCTCCAGCGAGCATTTCATCCTGCATCCCAGTCCTCCAGTGCCCCCTCACCAGCCCCCTCACCTTGCCCCGCTGAGCCAGTTCGTCCCCTTGCAGCCACAGCACCCACGCATGGTAAGACCTCCAGCTGGCTTGATAGGAAAATGACTGCTTTTTTGATTAGGAGTGTTTGTTGTGTAATTATTTGGCCCCATTAAACCTCAGTGTGTGTGTGTGTGTGTGTATATATATATAGATCATTCTTTTTCGGTCCTGGTAATTATGTACATATCTGAGCCTAATTTTATTTTATATGTCACTTTTTCATTATCTTTAATGGTATAATTTTTTCAAAATCACCAAAATTCATTTTTAGGTGTTTGTTGCATTCATTGTGAACTACAGGTGTATTTTCTAGTAAACGTCTTATTGAGTTTTTGAGATATTTGAAACTAAATGTTGTTATCTTTAATTTCTATCAGCCTCTACAGAGAGTGGAGAATGAAGTGGACCTTAGGGGAGACCAGCATCCCTTAGGAACATTCTCTTACCCTCCTGCCCATCACCCACCAGCAGCCATGCCACCCTCTGTGCCCCTCCAGTACCTCCCGCAAGAACCCCTCCATCAAGAGTTGCCCTTTGGAGTGGTCAGTTGCCTTTTTGTGTACTGTGACCTTTTTGAGTTTGTTTTCTTTGTTCACATTTTCTGTTAAATTGGTTCAGTTTATATAATATGTGCTGGGTATTAGTCACAATTATGTAACTGTGTCAATAATTTAACTCCAGACTGGTCTAGTCCATATGGTGCACAGTCTATGTACAATGGCCTATTTTATCGTCTGTCTCAGAGTAGCTAAACTGGGCTGGGAGTAATCAGGATATAATGCAATCAGTTGTGCAGTTTAAATTAAAGCTGTGAAAAGTTATTTGGTTACAGTTGAAATAAACAGGACTCCTTATTCAGCAGGAAAAAAAAAGCAGGCTAAAATATGATGTGAAATAATTAACTCTGGGGTCAGATTTGGAAAAAGAGTACGTAAGACTGACCACACCACACTCATTTACTGATTAATGGTTTGAAGACCTCGGTATATGAGGAGATTGAGAGTCTCAAATTCAAATTCAACATCATACAGATGAAGATATGATGACAGTAGTAAATCATTTACTACATCCTTAGAAGAAATGTCCTTCATAAAGATTTAAGAGTGCTCTTCACAACATTTACAACATGTACCAGGTATTTTGCATTATCTACTTGACGGAGTAGTCCAAGAACAGCTCACATTACAAAGTATGCTTTCAGATGCCTGAAATTAGTCATTTTCACAAGAGAGACCTAGCTACAAACAAAAATATTCACTCACTTTGATATGTTCCCTTTGTTTCTCTGACTTCACAGCAGTCATGTTACAATATATGTTTCGTACAAAGAATTTGTACTCAATCTAAGCTGTTTGTCTTTTACAGCCATATGCACATGTGCTGCCCAGGCGCGGGAGTGGTCAGAGATACCGGTTACAGCAGCCGCTGCCTCCGCCACCACCTCCTCCACCTTACTACCCTGGCTTCCTACCTTACTTCCTGTGAGTCCTCTTTTCTTCTGCAAACACAAGTGTATACACGGTATACAATAGGTTGGTGGTTGTAAACAGCGGTAGTGTTTAGATTTCACATGAACCAATAATTCAGTACCAGGGATATACCAAAATTCTGAAAACGATACGGTTCTTGTGTCCTGTGGTACCAGAGGTCCTGAAGGTTTCACAGATCTCTCAGACCACACAAGGGCACCATAATAAGCCTAAACACTAATGCGCTGAGAAAGCTAAAACAACACCTACACAAGGAATAGCATTGGCAGGAGAAACAAGAGGTCCGTTTCGACTGGTTAAAAAAAAAATGCCAGAAGTTACATATGGAAATATTTTGCATTTGAGTCTGATGACCAGGGTCAAGCAAAGGACAGCACAAAGACATTATGCTAACGGTGTCAGAAAATATTTGTCACCGGGGGGGGGGGCTAAGCTTAAAACCTGTTTGTGTATATTTGTAAAAATCCTCTGACCAGAGCAGATATCAGACATGTCTTAATGCAGACACTGCATATGAAAAGCCACATGTATATAGCGTATGTCTGGTGATCAGATCATAATGAATGTATGCTAATGCCCAGTGTAAACAAGGTATAAGCCACGCATGTTTTTTAGAACATAACGCTTTTGATTAGTTTACCTGGCTATAGACATGCATCTTACACCCTGTGCATCCTTTTTGTGAACAGCTCAATGCTTCCTGTGCCTCCAACTGCTGTGGGCCCGGCCATCAGCCTGGATCTGGACGTGGATGACGTGGAGATGGAGAATTACGAGGTGAGTATTAAAGTCAAAAGTAAGCTCAGTTGTGCTGATTTATCTTGCCTTCGTATTGTGATGACCCTTTTTCATAAGAAGGACAGCCACATCGGGGTTGCAATGTGTTCAACGTTGTGTTTTTCTGTCTCAGGCGTTACTCAACCTCGCTGAAAGGCTTGGGGAGGCTAAACCTCGAGGACTTACAAAAGCTGACATAGAGCAGCTTCCATCCTACAGGTTCAATTCAGAAAACCACCAATCTGAACAAACTTTGTAAGTGATATGCTCTTACATTTTCTACAAAATCACTACAGGACATTGTACAGATTTAATGAAGTTGTAAATAATGCTGTGTTTTACTTTCAGGTGTGTTGTGTGCTTTAGTGATTTTGAGTCAAGGCAGCTACTTCGAGTATTACCCTGTAATCACGAGTTTCATGCAAAGTGTGTGGACAAATGGTTAAAGGTAAGAGCCTCACTTCTTCAAAGAGATGCATCTTTCCACACGGCTGATGTTTAGACTTTCACCCACTGGGTGTAGTGCATGCTCTGTGAAAGAGTAACAGAGCGCTGATGAATGAATGAATGAATGAATGAATGAAGACAAAATAATAAAACAATAAAAAAAGCAAAGACATGCTTTGTCAAAGCTGCTTTACAGTGTGTGTATATAAGTAGAATATTGTGTATAATAGTTTGTGTGTGTGTGTATGTAGACGTATGTGTGTGTAGCATTTTGAATAGTGTGTATGTGTAATGTGTACTGGGCCGGAGCTCCAGTTTGATGTCGTTGTCCTCTCACAGACCAATCGCACTTGTCCGATCTGCCGCGCAGACGCGTCTGAAGTTCACCGGGACGTGGAGTGAGTCCAGGCCTTCATCTTTCACTGGAAAACAGCACAAACCTTGGAAGTGTGTGGGGTGCGAGACAGACAACACACACATGCAGACACATACACAAACACACACAGAAACACACACCCCTGCCACCTGACCACATGCTGTCCAGCCAAATGCAGAAGCATTTCCCACCGAGCCCCTCCCCGACCCCACCCCACCTTTCGACAAATAAGCAATCTTGGAATTTGTATGGAAACCTGTTAGACCTCTGCTGTGCATCATCGTGTGAGCCGTCATGAAAGCTACTGTCGCTTATGAACTCCGCCCCCTTTTAAGAGCTCTGCAATTGTGACCCTTCTCCATTTCTTTATCTTTGCCCTTGTTTGTTTTACAGATTTCCAAAGATAACCTGTAATACGTGTTGTGTTGGCATCTTCGTTTACACGATTGAATATTCTCTAGTCTTTTGATCACAGATAAATTCAAGTTTGTGCTTTAGTGGTGTTTTTGGGAGATCTGGGAGAGGATTTCCGGACAGTGGTTGGGTTTGGTGTCATTGTGCGATCAGATGAGAGCGGGTGAGTGAGGGGAAAAAAAAAAAAAGGAAGTTAAAAAAAAAAAACTCATAAAGTTTATAAAGACACCATAAGGAAAATGTTCTGACCATCATAAGATGCATGTTTGTATAGGTGATGGGCTCAAGTGACTTGTTAATAATGTATGTTTTGCAATAATGTATTGATGAGTTCAATATCTTTTATCCCAACTCTTTTTAACCTGCGAATGCTAATGTGAAAGTATGACTTGCAGTGGAGGCCTGAGGTAAAAGAAGAAAAAAAAACAGTACTGCAAACATGAACGAATGTGTGCGTGCGTGCGTGCGCGTGTGTGTGTGTGTGTGTGTGTGGGGAATCCACGCAGTGAGAGAGACACTGAGGGGAGATGGACTTTGGGCCTCATCGCTGTGGAGTTTTTGCACTGTTTGCTTGCGCTGGAAAGGTCACTGCGGCCCAGGAGGAACATGGACAGCGCCGTACTGACCTTCTTGACATTTTTGACCTTTTTAACCCCCTCTGACCTCTGGCCGCCTCCCTCCTGGGCGTGTATACCAAAAGACCTGCCCCCTTCCCCTATGCCACACCCACCCTCCACTGCCGACAGGCCCCACGGCCCTCTGGGAAAGCCTCCTGACCTCCACCCATCATTAGCGCTCTCTCTCTTTCTCTCTCGTTCTCTTTCTCTCTCTCTCTGTCCAGGAGAACTCACCGCAGGCCTTGCACGGACTGTTTCTTTTAGGTTTAGCAATATTTTTCCAATCGACAAGCTCCACCGCATTTTAGCAGTTTATAAACGACACCAGGTCCAACGGAAAATGAGAAAAGAGAGCAGTTGAGAGAGGGAGGGGAATAGAAAAATGCTTGAAAAAGGGTTGACCTCAGCATCGGTCGGCCACAGGAGGGGTAACATTCGTCACACCTCGGCGTCGTTTAAAAAAACAAACAAAAAAACAAACAAAAAAAAAAACCACAAAATGACTGACTTTGGAGAAACCCCTTTTTTGCAGAAAGCAATATGTGCAATGAGTGTCTGTCTTGAATGAAACATTTTTAACATTTCTTTTCTCCTTTTTGTTTTATTTTAATTAATTTATTTTTTTTCTTTTCCTTCAGAGGACCAGGCTTTTTTCCCTCTTTTGTGAGCCAAATATTCAGTATACTCTCCACGAATTCAGCTCTGCCTTCAAGACCTTCTGACAAAGCACAAACCTGTTACTAATCTTTAAAAAAAAAAACAAAAAAAAAAACAACAAAAAAAAAAGAGAGAGAAAAGCCGTTGTGGGTTTGAACACGCGTGCAGATTGTAGAGAAAAAAAAGTAAAAGAGAACAATGTTTTATTAAATGGTTTAATTTTCCTGGAGGACAAAAAAAAACAGATGTCTGGAGGAAAAGGGCAGAATCCTAGCGTGGTGTTTCTTTGATGTGTGTTTGTGTTTTGGCAACATTGTCAGGTCCCAGGCAATGCTAGTGGTGTTTAAAATGGTGTTTAAAGATAACTAGCCTTGCTGTTGAACCGTTAAAAAAATAAGTCTTGTTTTTAAAGACGGAAGAATGTGGAAAACAACCCCGTACTCTATAGTGGACTCTACTTGTGTGCCAGCTGACTGTAGTTAATGCAGACGGGATCTAAAGCCGGAGTCAGCGTGAAAGGGTTGGGGGGTTGTCATTGATAGAAATGCACTGTAAACATGCTCAGCTCTTGATTCTCTGCTTCGAAACTCTTTAAAAAAAATAAATAAAAAAAAAAAAAAAAGGGGGAAAAAGAAAACAGCTGAAAGGAGGGGGTAATGTTTGAGAACGGTTGGATTCTTCCCCATTCCTTTACTCTGCTAATTATAGGACACAAATCTCTATCTATATATAAATATATATGGTATATATTCCTGCTTCATTGTGTACACTGAGTAGCAGTTCTAAGCAGATAGACAGACTTGCTTTTCATGGGTAAAGGGATGTTGCTGTGAAAATTTTTCTTTTTAACTTTTTTTATTTTTATTATTAATTTTTGTTTATTTTTTTTTTCTTTTTGAAGCATGTGAGTCTGTGCTGATGCGTGCCAGGTATTTAACAAACATACAAACAAACAAGAAAAAAAAAAAGAAAAGCCATTGTGATGAATTTAACCAACACTTTTGATAATAATCTATGTATACATATCTGTTCACTGGCATATATTTTGAAAAAGAAAGAAAGAAAGAAATAAAAAAATCTCTCAGGGCCTCTCAGTAAACTGAAAAATAAAAAAGGAAAACAGTCCGTTTTAAAAATGCCATGAAGGAGGATGTGTTTGTTCGGATGTTCTTGGTTGTTTTCCTCAGGCCATGCATATTTTTAAGTGTAATCAACCGAATAACTTCCTTTTTAATGGTAGTGTAATATTACTCCATCTAAAGACCGGCATGCCAAGGGGGTGGGGGGGATACTAAGAAGTAACTAAATAAATAGAGTTGTATTAAAGTGCGAATAGGCAAATGTTTCACTGCAAAGCGATCATTACCGAGTGTTATTACTCAATCGTTTTTTTTGATTTCCGTGTTCTTTGTACTTGAACCACGCATAGAAGTCGATGATCCCGTTGAAGAACGTGCAGCCGAGCACATTATCCTACCTAAAAAAATTATATACAAAACATCCAAACTATTCTAACAGTGTTTTTTGCATGATTTAAAGAAGAAAAAATACAAAAACCGGAAAAAAATGCTGTATTTTTCAGTGCGATAATATTTAGGGGCGGGCGACTATTTTTAATTGTGCACAATATGCATGCGTGTCTCAACCAGATCCCAGCTGGGTTTTACTTTCTTTTATCTTGAATTCCTTTGTTTCAATTTCCTTTATTTCTCTTTTGAATTTCTCCTTCTGGTCTTTAAGCTCTAGTTGGCTTCGGGTTCCGGGGGATTGGGGACTTCCGGCTCCAGCTGAAAACTGCCATGCGTCGTACTGCACACATCTTTGTAACCGAACCGAATGACTACAAGATTTTAAACTGCGCTAAAACTTACACAAACAATAATAAAAAAGCAAGAACGTAAGTAAGGAAGAGTCTTGGTGTGGACGGGGAGGACAAGGGCCGCTTTTATTTTCTTCAGTGCTTCTGCTGCTGCCGCGGTGAAAACTGACATGCCTGGAAACTAGATACTCGAAAGCCATATAGTGCAAAAGGTGCTAGATGTTCTATTTTAGGTATGTTGCTACTTACATTCACATAAGGGAATGCAATAGTTTGCTATGAATCTCATGTATTCCTTACAGCATGCAGTGCTAGTAGTGCCCCTGCCAATGGTCAGCGATGTGCTTCAATGGTATCCACAGGGGTTTTGACTTTTAAGAATAAAATAAATGATGACGACGAACAAAAAAAAAAGTTAACTTAGCTACTGTTAAAGCGAGCAGACGCCTCAACGCGTGATCTTCTTGTACTGCCCAGGTGATCAGATCCAGTGCATCTGCCTTAAAATCTGTGTGTATTTAAAAGGGGACTATTATCCAGACTATATTGTCTTGCTCTCACCAAAACTGTTGAAATATGTACCTGCCATAGGGTCTTTTACCTTAAAACAAGCACTATCTGTAAATGTTACAGTTAAAAAAAATGGTTTAAAAAACAAAACAACAAAAAAAACTGAAACTGTTGCCATATACACAAGCATTTTAGCTTTGAGAGGAAAAACCTGATGGCTGTTTATAATGTACTCTTTAGATTTATAAGGAAATTTTCACAATATCCCAATTCCTTAAAATAAAAAAAAGAACCTCAGTGTTACTTGTGCTGAAAAAAGAAACACATATAAAAAAAATCTTGTAGTCTTTCTGTGATCCAATTAATAAATAATCTCACAGCTTGTGTGGTGCAAAATTGTGTTCCAATAAGCAGCTAAGAAAAAAAAAAGACTTATTTAGGATTTGTGATTTGTTGATTGCTCCGTAGATGCCACTGATTGTTTACCAATGATTTTCTTGCTGTGGGATAGTGGATTGTTTACTGTTCTAATAGCCCCCCTGGCCTCCAAGGGTCCGCTGCCTGAACTCCAGACCACCCAGCTGCCAACTGGGGCCAGGGGCATGTGTTCTGTGTTAGGAAGATATTATTTTAATTATTATTTTTTTCTTTTTTGCTTTGGTACTTGCACATTTACAGTTACCTCATTTTTGCCATGTTTGTATTTGGAAGAAACGAAACGAAAAAAAAAAAGAAACAAAAAAAATGTTGAAAAAATAAAAAATCTAATATATATTATATATAGGAAATGGTTCTTAATGCTATAATTTTTTTCATTCCATTTGAATCATATTGTTTGTAGCATTTAACATATAACTAGGTATAGTGTATTATTATATACACATCTGTATACTGATTGAAATTTTTAAGATTTGTACTTTTTTTAAATGAAAGTTGCTAGTTCTGCTTTACTGAGTAGTGCAATCATATTTTTTTTAATTGTTGTGGCTGATTTGAGAGGGTTGTTCACTAATAAATGTATGATGTATACCAATACTACGCTGACTTAAGTAAATCACTGCTTTAAAAACAGAAAAGACCTTGCACAATACAGTTATTTACTGTTCAAATCCTTGTCTGAACGTTTCTTGCACTCTGCCTGTTGAGAAGTCATTGAGTGGTCTGATGCTAAATGATTCACTGTAGAGACAAGTCCAAATCCATCACTGTCCTGGGCTTTTTTAGTTTTTAATAACGTTTACGTGTTATATTCTGGTCGTCTAGTTCCTATCGCCACACTTTATACAGATCCTTTTACAACAAATTTAGTTTAAATCACACAGAAGTAAGAGGAACTGGTGGCATTCCCCTTTCTATAAGAGCCGACGCCTCTAAATCCAGGGAGGTGTCTCCTTGTTCACTGTGGGTTCGGTCCAAAATAAATATTTCCCATAATTTAGCATAATATTTTTATTGTTTTTTTTCTTTTACTTCACATACCTACAAAAATATTAAAACTGACATGGCTTTAAAGGTGTTATTGTTCGCGGAGCGCTGTGACACAAGTTCCCAAGAGCTCCAGCTGGAGGATTATCAAAGTCAAACCACAACCACATTTTAAAATGTTTAATTTAGAATTGGAAAAAAATTACATCTTTACATGACCAGCCCAGTCGGATGGAAGATGGGCGAGATAGGCATTCATGAATTACCACAGGCACACTATGGGCAGACCTTACCACTGCAGACACAGAGCCACAGAGAAAAGCTGTGGCCATTTTGGTTTTCTTTTTAAAACCACCCGGTGATGTCACTTTGAGCAGTCCGTTACTTTCAACTCTTGGTCATTGTATGGCAGGTACGTTATATGGTCGAGTTTGATTTTTGTTAAAAAAAACAACAACAAAAAGAAAAAAAAAGTGGACTGTATTCAGGCTTGTCTTTAAATATCTAGGTAGTATTTACAGGGCCTTTTACCTTGCGCTCAGCTTTGCGTAAAAATATCTCCTGGGGTGGGGGCAGATCCTTAATTTATTTGTTAAAGGAAATTTCAAGTGATCCCTTGTACACAGTGGCCGTTTCACAAAACTGAAAAAAAAAAAATGAAATAAAACGGGGAGCTGGAGGACGGGGGAAGGGAGGGGCAATAAGAGTTGTATGTGAGGAAGAGGAGTTGTGCTAAATGTCAATCGTCTGTGAGGTCCTGCACAAATAGGACCTCTGACCGGCTCAGGCCGGCCTCCTTCAGCGTGGGGGGGCTGGGCTCCTCCTCTGTGGGCAGACAGGGCAGCACTCGGCGGGGGAAGTTTGTTACAATTTGGAATTTCTCTGGAGTCTCTTTCAAGGAAAAGAGGAAGTCGTGGATTACCTAAAGAGAGAGAGAACAGGTACCACTTAGAAAATGCAGAATTTGATCATCTCCCAGATATTTACACTCATCTTGCTGATACTCCTTCATTCATCATCCCATTTAATCAGCTCCACTGACCATACAGCAGCACTTTGCAGTTCTACAACTACAAACTGTAGCCCATCTGGTCCTCTGCATACTTTATCCCACTTTCACCCTGTTCTTTAACAGTCAGGACCTCCACAGGACCACCGCAGAGCAGGTGTGCATCTTTCTCAGCGCCGCAGTGACACTGACGCGTTGGTGGTGTGACGTTTTGTGTCTGAGCTGCTTGTTGGTACAAATGGTTCAGACACAGCATTGCTGCTGCAGTTTTTAAACACTGTCCAGTCACTTGTGTTTGATCCACTGATATCAGCACATCACACACTAACACACCACATCAACGTCACTGCAGCGCTGAGAGGGATCAACAGACCAAGTAAGACCAGCTCCTGTATGGTCAGTGTGGAGCTACATAGGCCTTAAGCATTAAGTCTCTGACCTCTGCTGCTATGCTTTTCTTGACAGCTCTCTATTTGACATGAACCAGAATGTCGTAACAATTTAAACGTTAGATAAAAGGAAGATAAATTCCCAGTTGTCTCACCGTCAGAGACTGAGAGAAGAGGAACCGCCGTTCCACACGTGTGTCATTGGGAAGTTTGAACACTATTTTGACACTGTCTGGGTCGTCCAGAGCCGGCTCTGGGGGAAGACACTCGGACTTCCGTTCTTTTTCTTCTTCAAGTGTCTGTGTACAAAGAAACGACAGGTAAAAATTACAAACAGAAGTAACACACATATCAGGCTCATCTTCAGTTACAGGATCCTCATTAAGTTCAAAGGAAAAAGGCTATCAATGACTCTGAACAGGCTCAATCAGGTAATAAATGAAGAGACTTTTCACTAGAGCCATTTTTGTAGTCAATATACCGTCCCAGACACACAGTTGTGATAAACTATATTATTAATAATGTCAGGACCGTTTTATGCCACTGTTAATAGCACAATGATGCAGTTTCACCTCTTTAAAGAGCATTTAACTTTCAGCAAACACCTTTAGCATTGGAATTGGACAAGAAAATAATTGTTAAATATCTTAAATAAAATAAAAATAAAACGCTTTCAAACAAAGTCGACATAATGATCCCAGACAAGACCGGAATAAACCAGAGAATGTAATTAAAATGCAAACTTATGTATACACACACCTAAATAAACACAATGGGTGACGGGGATCAGCAAATTTTTTTTGCATTTCAGAGTTTCCTGAATTGTCTTTAGATAAATTTAATTTGTTTTGCATTAACCAATAAAGATCGGAAACAGTCCCCATCCACAATGAGGAATACAGCCAGCCCAGTTTCCAAATCCCAAAAAACATCTTACCCAAGCTTGCTTGTGGATATGGCAGATAATCCTTACAAGAACTTTTGGTGAAGAACTTCCACTCCCCCTCCACTGAATTGATAGGTTAAGCCCCATCACTAAAATATTAAGCAGTAAATGCATTTGTATGTGTACCATGTTTTGTGTGTGGTGTGTATGTGGCTGTGATATGACTCATTAGTGGTACTTGGAGGTTTTGGTTTGATAACGGATGGAATAAAATCTTTTTACATTCAATTCCATTAAAAGTTAAGGTGGTGTTGTTTCCTTCACGTGTAAAGTTACTATGTTTGGAGACACACTTATTTAAAGGCTAAGCACCAGCTCTATGAAAGTGTCAAACAAATAAATACAGTGGAATTTGAGTTCCTAACTTGTGTTTATTGATAGTCAGAAAACATGTTATTTCTCACTAATTCAAGGAATAAGGTTTAAAAGACCGCTTTTCCAACAATATGGGCATGTAAGGACACCAACGAAAGGTGTTCAAGAGCCTCTGTAACATGGAGGTAAACAGGGTAAGGACACTCACTTCGCCTGTTTTAGTTGGTGTTAGTTAACGTTAGCTTGACTTGCTAAATTCGGTGGTTCAGATTATACTCGGCTACGTAGCTGCATTACGGAGGTTTATAGTGTCGGATGAATTCGAGTTTGACTTCGATCACATTTACAAGAATAACGGTACCTCTACATTTGAGTTTAGCTTATTGCTAGGCTATTGTCATGAATAATGTTGGTTATTTAGCTTGATACTGTCATAACAGTCAGTCATAACGGTGTTTTACCGCGGCGTTGTTCAGCTGTTGTCCAGCAGTGACGTCACGGGTGCGTTCAAGAATTTCCGTAGCGAGCTCGGGTTTTTCCGTCAATTTAATAAAATTGTCAGTTTTAAAGCAAATTAAGCTGCTATTTTCATTTTAATTCATACTTATATCTGTCAGTAACTACAATAATGTGAAATATTAATTGAGGTCCATTAAGTGGTGCTTAGCCTTTAAATGGAGAGTGACAATATGTAAATGTAAGCAGGACCCTAATGCAGTCCTACAAACAGAGTCAACCTCTCATATAACGAGAACGATGTGCGGGTTTTGTGGTCGCAAAGCTGTAGAGCTCTAACCCTGCGTCTCCTCTCCTCAGCCAGGACGCTCTGGCGGGCCGCTTCCTCCTCCTGTCTCCTCTGCTCCTGCTCCTCCCTCTTCTTGCGCTCCTTCTCCTGATCTGCTCTTAGAGAGGCCAGGTACGCTTCGTCCTGCTGCTGCCGCAAAACCTGTGTCTGATTCCTTTCCTCCCTGACAGACGCACAATTAAAAATCTGTATCATTCTGTTGTAATAGCACAATAACAGCAAGTAATCAAATCATCTTTTTTCAGTAATGGCAGAAAAATAGGATTAGAATATTTGTAACTATGGTTATACAATAAGGAGCTCCTGATTTAAAAATGAGTCAATATAAATTGTTAAAAATGTTACACTTACAGAACAAAAAAGCAAAGCTGAAACAAATGGCCCCTATTAATGGCAGTCAGGAAGACTGACAACTAGTTTCACTATAGTTTTGCACATTCAGAAAGCACCCAATTAGTTTCTGTCTCACCTCTCCATCCGTTCAGACATCAGATAGGTCTGATTTGCCTCCATAATGAAGGTGAGCTGGTTGATGAGATCCTCCGGCTGGATCAGACCCTCCAGACGCCCCACCACAGTCATCTTGCGGTCCTTCAGCATGATCATGGCCAGGAAGGGATATGTATTCTCCCTCAAGGCCTGAGACACTGCACAAAGTGACACAGAGTTAGCTGCAGTTCAAATTATTATTCTACAGGTTTGTCCAATCAGACGTTTCACAACAGGCTGATACTGATTTCTTTCTGGGTAATGGATAGCTCCTAGACCTTTGTGCTTTTGTGAGTACCTCTATATCCTTCAGGCTTGCTAGTGGAGCATGCCCAGAAGAGCATCCTTGTATTGATGAATGTGAGTACCTCTTCAGTACATAATGTGTTTCTGTGGGAGGAATGGGATGGAGAATCAGGTCAGGAATATACACTAACAGCATGAATGGATAAAAGATATATGTGCTCTAGATGCTGGAGCTGCAACCTACCTGCAGAATTCATCTGTGTCCTGGTGGTCTTCGCCGTGGAGGTAAACTAGCAAGTAGCGAAGTTCTCGTTTGGCATCATTCAGAGCCTGTGAGGACCAGAGAAGAACTCGGGTCGAACACTTTCATTCAAAACAATATACACAGTGATCTGAAGGTTCAAATTGTCTACAACTTTTAACTGCGATGACTTCTAGCACCACTGCACAAACAAACCTGACTATATGTTCCCTGATAGAAAACAGGATGCGATCGCCCATATTTTTCTTCAAAATTATGAATAAATGACACAACGTCTCCAACAGGATCTGTGACACGACCCCGAGGATCTGGCCTAATGAATCTCAGGGCAAACCTGGATACAAAAAAAGACAATAAGTTATAATAAGAAAAGGAGAAAGATCTATAACAAAGACAGTCTGAAATGCACTTAGGCCATATCCCATTTCATCCTATGCCCCTACCATTTGTCCCTACCTCATGTTTAGCCTAGGGTTAGCGTGCCTCAATTCTTACTGGGACAGTAGTCTTAGGGCTACATAGACCTTCAAATTGACATTTTTCAGAGTCGCACTCCAAACGGAATGCTATCAGTGCCCTGTGAATGACAGCGTACCTGAACAAGTGGCCAAATAGGCCCTCGTCTCAGTATTTTGGCTTTTAAAACTATGATAACCAGTGTATTACATTCATTTAACCTACTTTGTGATACGTATATAACTTCGATAGTAGTTTGCTGATGTCTTATGTTTCCTAGTTATTGGAACACTAGGAAAGATTGTTGTAGAGTGTAATTGACATTCATATCAACGTCCTGAAATCAAGGAAGACCAGGGGATGTGGGGGTGTGGTTTTCTACCCTTCTCCAAAAGTTACCTAGTCCATTTTCTGCAGTGCTGAGCCCAGAGTACCACCGACAGAGGCTCTATTCTCCCCATTACAGATCAGTAAAGCATCACAATGATTTTGTATCTAATTTCCAGTTCCATGTTCGTTTCAACAAAAAACTGACAGTTTTGTATCTATATTCAGCTTCATATCACAGATGAATGTCATACACTTCTGAAGGCATATGATGCCCTAAATGTAACTACAATCCAGCAGCTCTCCTCAGATATCACTACAGACTGGCAAAGCTGCCTACAGAGCACCACTAGTAGCCTGGGAATGAAGCTCTGTTCTCTCTCTGTTGTTTTATTTTGGTTCTGATGACTGTCAGGCTCTTGAAGGTTGTCCCATTTCATAAGGCAAGATTTTAACCACTACATTCTGTATCTCAGTATCTCGAAAAAAGGGTAGGCGTAAAAATAAGAAATGGGATTGGGCCTTAAAGTGTTCCTGGAACCTTGTATAACAGTAAAAGTAATCATCATCATCATTACCTGAATATGTCCAGAAGTGTGTAATACGTAAACCTGAATGGCAGCATTATCAAATAGTAACTCCAACCTAATAAGCCCTAATAAGGAAAGGAAGAGAAATGAAAAATCAAAAGTGAAACACATTTACAGAATATTTGACACAAAAAAATGTAAGGGCGATATAAGAATTAGACACTTACTCTAGGCTGTGGCCTTGAGACGATATAGCTATACACTCTGTGGTCTGCTGTATTGACCTGTAAGGGTCTGGAGGGCGGTGGGTTGAAGACACTGGGAACTCCTTCCTGTTCATTTAGTCTGTCTTGTACAGCGGCCTGTAACACAGCAAAATTCTCCATTGCAAACAGAGCCAAACAATGCAGTTGGATCTGAAGGTCACACGTGGCCTCTCTCGCTCTCTCTCTCAAAGGAAGCATTGATCTCGCTCATCAGCTCTCACCTCAATGTTCCAATTGTGCTGTTCTAACGTGCGGCGACATTGGTCCATCGACTCCAATCCTGTCAGGTCCTTGGAGAAAAGGAAAAAGAAAAGCAGTTTGGTTTGATTCTGCAACACTAAGGACTTTGAAATGAAGATGTTTAGTATCAGGTTTCTGCATTGAGTGATGTTTAAGGTTAGGTTCTGGAGATTAAAACAAATGTATTGCAAATTTGAATAACATAAATGGTCCAAGTGTGATCTTGCTTCTTTTGTTTGTTTCATGTCATGTGTGCGCACTTCATGTGACACAATTAATAACATTATAGATCTGACTGGATCTGCAACCCTATAGAAACAATGTCGATGGATCTAGGTCCAATTTCCTACATCTTATAAATGTTAATGTACTTACACTAACAGCTACATTCAGTATAAACATCATATATAAGCAATAGCTCATATTGGTACATCCCTAATGAAGTTGTGTCTATGTGGATTATCAAGAAAGACAATTGATACATTTTTACTATATTTTAATCCTGGCTTCATGAGCTTAAAAAAATAAAATGGCCCAGTGTAGGCCTATTTTCGCCCAGTGTATAAATGTAGCACAATAATGTCTATATGTAATGTACACTTCTAATAGGCCACTTAGGTGTCTTCATTAGTGTCCTGAAAGTATACGAATGTTACAAATATAACTGCCACTACTTAGTTAATCCAATTGTCGCTGTAATTGATCTAAAAACCTTACATTAAGGGTTATCGAGTTCATCTGAGAGTTAAATTGCGCAAGAATCATTTCTGGTGCTTGGCTCGTGAATATATGTGCAGTACCACTTAAGATGGGACAAATCATTCTAGTTGAAAGCCAGTTTAAGCTGATCAGAGACGGTGTGAGTGCTGAGTAACGCGCTAACATTAAGTTTCAGCAAAACAAAGTTGATGGCAGCTGCTAACTGACAGCTGCTAACGGCACAAGGGTGATTTCTGTTTAAAGCCTGCGCCACGTTTAACGTCTTCCTGGGCTTCACCGGGGGCTTTAGGAGCTCATGAAGCTGTATTTCTGGGAGTAAATGTACAGAGCCGTTGCCCGACAGCGGCGCAGTGAGGAGTTGAGGGAGTAATCTAATCTACCGCGGCGCCTGGTGCTCCGTATCAGCAGCTAGTTTCACTCAACGACAGAAAACTCTTTATTTTCACACAAATAAGACGCCTTTAACGGGCCTTAGCACCAACCACATACTCCTCACTTTATCTGAGTGTGTCTCTTCTATAAATTGTGGCCGTTTAAAGGCGAGACGGAGAACGGTAAGTACCTGAAACTGGAGGAGTTTCTCAGTCTGAGCCTGAGATAATTCCTGCTCATCTGGCGCCGCCATCTTACCTCCGCCAGTCCCCCAGCGCGGCGTGCTGACGTTTAAAAGCGACGCGATGACGTATACGCGACGTGATGACGTACACGCATGACTGGATTACGTCGCGCTCTGACACGACTGGCTAAAACATTTATATATATTATATTTATATATATTTATTTTCTATATTATATATATATATAATTTTAAGAAAAGAAGCCAGTTATTTTCTATTAAAAAATACACCGAGTGAACTAGGTAGAAGGGACCAAGTAACAAACATGAATGACGAAATAGACTCTGTAAAATCTGTAAAAAAGAATCATTAAAACATATTTACACTTCCACTGAAACCGAACCACGAAAGATAGAAGTAATGAACATCTCTGATGAAATAGTAAAAAGCGTGCGGCTCCCTCGGTGCTGTAGATGGCAGTAATCTGTGAAGTGTGTGTTGAGTGTATTGGAGAGTTGCAGCAGTGCCACAGAGAGAGCGGAGGGAAAACGGCTGGAGAATGGCAGCCGTTCCGAGCACACTTCACGAAGAGCACGGAGCCGATTCGAAACCCTCCGGCTCCAGTGGAGCCTTCGACCCCCTCAACCCTCCAGTCATCCCGGGCTTCACCCCGCGGCCCCGTGCCGCTGAGGAGAGCTTCCAGGAGAAATTCATTCGGAAAACCAAGGAAAACCCATTCGTCCCCATCGGTGCGTACACATTACACAACTCTTTCAGAACTACTTTTACTGGTTCAGGACTCATTCTAACTGTGTTGTAAACGTTTACGTTTAATCTGAAACTAGATTCAGATTCATTCCCTCACTCCAGTGTTATTTTTCGCTGAGTAACTGTTAGTTCGCATAAACCTGCGTGACCTTTAACGCTGCCAGCGCTTTCAAAACAAAGTATTTTCTATTCCACCTTAAAACATTAAGCAGAAGTTAGACTCATGGTGAGGAATTTACATAAACCTGATTCACTGTAGATGATTTCAACCATATATCCTTATATCTTTAAACAGTCCCCTGATTAACAACGTCCTTCAAAGCTTCATCATGTTTTTACCTTTTACACGACGTCTTTTTCATTTGAAGGAAGCTTAAATCCCATTTCCATCCCAGAGGCACAACACTGGGTTCATTCCTTTTGTGAATACCTATCAAAAACCTTCTTAATTTCCATAATAACTTATTTGTTTTCCCTATTTGTTTCTTCATTTCACCTTAAATAGTGCGGACAGCACATTTGGAGGCTGCCTCACCATTTGGACATTGATTAAACCCTTAATAACTCAGCTCTGTTCATTACATTATATATATATTTAACATAATGAAGTATTTATGAACTGGTAAAACTAGGACTGCCACAACGAGGGATTTGGAAAGGGTTAAACACATTCACACGGAATATCACTACTTAATTTAATAATGTTTTCAATTTTCATATTAGGCTGTATGCCCCTTTATCCAACATTTGGCATTGGCCATGGTGATCTTAGGCTCATGGTATTTCTCGCCATGCTGCTCTACAGAGATTATACAAGCTGTATCCGCGCAGTTGAGTATCTGTGTCCACTTTAAAGTACCCGAACTCACTAATTTAAAGGTATGTCTGCAAATATTTGGATATAAGGCATCCCTCAAGCTGTCTCTCACTGCTCTCTGGAGAAGTCACTTTCTCTGACAGTGCTGTAGTATGTAGTATAGTTTCGGCAGGCGCTCTGTTGGTCTCCAAGGCCGTGTGACTGTGAACACTGACAGGAATCGGAACACACTGTCCCCAAACCTTTGCTCCCCTCCCTGGACTCACAAGGGCTCTGAGATAAGCATCAGGGTCCCCCAAAGTGCAGCTGGGATTTGGTGCATAAATAAACCCCAACAGGAAAAGGAAATGACTGTTTAAAAAGAACTAAATACATCACAAGGGAGTTTGACCCGAGACCAGATGGACTGGACTCGGACCGGTACGTCTCAAGACGCTGTTTAAGGGAAATGGTTTGTGTACCCAGACACTGAGATCCCTGAAGTGATAGTTATGTGAGGGCACTGACAAGCGCAACCCCCTCACGGCCTGTTGGTGGAGACGAGGAGGACGCACCAAACGCGAAACAGACCATGACTCGAGACGAGGAGCGAACCCCAGAAATATCCCCACCCCAATGCCAGTAATGACATGAGGCTATGGTAGTTATCCACTTAACTACAAGGAATTTAGGGCTGAGGGAGGACCTAGTAAGATGTTGCCTTTAATGTTTAAAGAGGAACTCCAAGGGTCCCTTAAGAATGAAGATACTTTTTTTTTTTCCCCCCCAAGGGGAAACTACTCAGAAATGTTCACATTATAGGAACGAGGCGTCTAGGGAGTTTGATGCCTCTATAAAAGCTGCTCATTGAACATAATAAATTAGGAATAAGCACCGAGACCACTTGTTCTGAACAGTGCTGTGTAGAAAGGGGGAGAATGCCGCTGTGGTGTTTGATCCTTGTGGTATTTTGATCAAACCTTTTCACAAATATTTCATTACGAACACAGAACTGGGTTCACTAGATGAAAAGTGGGACCAGAATAAGCAGACTGATAAACGGCACTTAAAATTACTTTGTTTCTCTCTAAATTAGTGTCCTATATAATGGCTCTTAAATTAAAAAGCCATGCTATAGATAATAAATAATATTTTTTCTGTTGTTCTGCAGGTTGTTTGGGGACCGCTGGAGCATTAATGTATGGTCTAAGAGCGTTCAAACATGGAAAAACCCGCCAATCCCAGCTTCTCATGAGGACACGAATCTTCGCCCAGGGTTTTACTGTCGTGGCTATAATTGTGGGTGTGGCTGCAGCTGCCATGAAGCCCAAACAATGAGGGATGAGGGTCAAAGGTTCCCACAATGCACACCAATTTACTCCCACTGAACTGAGCCTTACTGGAACAACGGATAAGGACTGAGTTAAAAAAATAAAATTGTATGTTTTTTTTTTTTTTTTTATATTTTATAAGGATTATGTTTTTGGTTTTCTTTAGTTAAAGCATTCACACACGGCTTTAAAAATGTGTTATAATATCATTGGATCCCTCTAGCTTTCATTTATTGGGACATCTTCAAAGTCCCTGCACTCAGCAGCTATTTCTGTGGTGCAGTATAAAGGTGTTGAAGTGTTAACGTTATTCCCTGCTGAACACTGCTTCAGATTTATTTATACAGCTGGGAAATTATAGGCTCTTATGTAATATAATGTATGTCTGAGAATACTTTAATATTAAAGAAATTTAAGGTCAAAGAGTTTTTATTTTGGTGCACAGGACATTATTTTTGTGACCATTATTTTACTGACAAAATATATGAACGTAGAGCGGCACTGTGGCACAGCAGGTGTGTCAGCGTGGGTTTCCTCCGGGTGACTGTCTGTGAGGAGTGTGGTGTGTTCTCCCTGTGTCCATGTGGGCTTCCTCCGGGTGACTGTCTGTGAGGAGTGTGGTGTGTTCTCCCTGTGTCTGCGAATGTCTAATGTTATATATGTATGCAGATTAGGGCAATTTACCTGTAATAATAAACACAATTTTATCAACATAACTGAAACCTTTAAAATCGTAACGTTGTTAAATTGGGTGACATTTTTGTATATGACTTTAGTATTTAATATTTAATTAACATAATATTTACTATTTCGCAGATGTAACAGAACTGAAAACAGAGTAATGGTAGTTGTTGACCTGGGAAACGTAGCTGAAATAACACACTCAGTCTTTGAAAATTTCCTTTTTTTAATTGATTTTCAGTATTGCATGGTCTGCAGTTCTATGCCCAACAGCGCACATCTTCAAACAACATTTCAGAAAGGCATTCATTACAATTATTGGAGAAACCTACGCACTACTCTCTACTGAAAGTGATAAACAGCCTCTTGTCTATGACAAAGTGAGACAAACTTGACGACTGTCAAAGCGAGCATTAATGTTGTTAAAGGTGTCTTTCCATCGTAAATGCTTTGTAACTCAGGGCTAACATTAAAGGGGAATTTCCACCTAATAATATCATTAGATATTGTAAATTAATCCATAATGTGAACAGTCATTGAGAGGGATTTTGATTTGAAATGCTCCACTTTAGAGTTATCTTTCTTAGTGTACTTCAAGATATTAAAGGCTTTGAGAATCCAAAATGCCAATGACATATTTATAGGATAGATTACAATGTATATTGATTCATTTTCTGCAACTGCTTCATCCAGATTAGGATTGCGGTGGGTCCAGAGCCCACCCAGAATCATTGGGTGTAAGGTAGGAACACACCCTGGACAGAGCCAATCACAGGGCTTCAATTAAGCATTTCACTTCAATCAACTCTGAATGGCTTTGTTCATATCTTAGGAAATGGATTGTGTAGAACGTTTTTGAAAAATCGTGGAAATTCTCCTTTAATCAGCCCACGTCTTGACAACCGTCCCAAGAAAACAATCAAGCATGGACAAACCGATGGACTCTTTGGCAGCCGGTCAACCACAATCTGTCAAACAGAACTGGTCAATTGAAAGGCAAGTAACAGTATTCAATCTGTCATTGTTTAAAGGCCTCAAAAGCTGTAAGAGAACGAATGATAACGAAGGGCAATATCAGTAACACGTTAACACATGCCAAACTAATTACATCTTAAAAGGTGAGAAGGGATTACGTCGTAAGCCAAGTCAAACCTGCTACAGCTCAATCATATAGGAACCAATATACAGTAGGTTAAATGATATAAACAAGAATAAATAAGCAAGTAATGTTTTCAAACAAGTTGTTAAAACTTATTGTAACTGTTAAATATGTGAGAAAACGCTTGGTTTTTGTGAAACAGCCAGAAGGAAAGAACAGTTGTGCTATACTTAAGTGTAACTGATATCTAATGTTAACATACAAATGATTTATTGAAAAAAGACACAACACTAGCCAAAGTAGCTGTCTCACAAGGCAGGACTTGTTGCTTATCCAGCTAACTTCACCCTGGATTTTGTCAGCAGTGCAATCTTGATTTAGGCGGGACACCTAACCTTCTTCAGGGCTGGTTAACTTCAGAAGTTCAGATCATAAGCCTGGTTAGCAGTGGCTTAAAGGTCAGAGAAGCAATACAAGTTTGCTGGTTTGAAGATGGGCAAGTTCTTAAGGCTAGTTATGTATATGTTCGGTTTTGCTTGCCTGGAACTAGTCTTAAACCCTGTCTATTCTGAATGTGCTTTGTCCACTTCAAAAGCTGTGCCTTTGTAACAAAATGACTGAAGAGGTGAATGCGTCTCAATCGTCTTCCTTTAAAGCCTGACGTAATTAGGTAAATGACACTTTGTCCACTAGAAACTTCCCTTTGACTTGACTTTGGACTTAAGTTACTCGGTTAACCAAGAAATCCTGCTTTGTGAAATCCTCCGAGCTAGCAAGCGCTCTATGGTGGCCTAAAGGAAGATACCACTAAAGACGACAATCATCAAAAGTGAGGATAAACCACTGCATCTGATGCAGTTTCAGCTACAGTTTTCCACATCAATAAATCCTCTATACACTGGAGGCACAATAATTCCTTCCATTATAAAAGCAGACAAACTCTGGAAAAAGGAAAGGAGGGGAAGGCTTAACGAAGATGTGTAACAGGCTCAAAGTTGAAATATTGTACACGTTTTGTGACGGTTAAAAATGAGATCCAAACAATTAGTGTGTGAAATGGTGCTAAAGTAAAGTGCGAGGGGGTAAAAGGCAAGATGAATGCAGCAGGGATGGGTGAGGTCTTAGCGAACCAAAGGTGTCTGTTTCAGAGAAATGAGGACTGAGCGCATTCGGGACACGTCTTTCGTCTGGCGGCTCGTCTTGGGGTTGAAGTCGCAGAGCCGGGCCACTTTTTCCCACTCTGAGCCGGGAGTGTCGTCATCACACTCCTTCAGAAAGGCATCTTCTGACGCTCTGAGGGGACACAAAAATGTTAGGACAAAGGGAGTAGCTTCCTGAAGCTAACACTGTATACATGCCATGCTAAAGGAAGACACGGAATTGTCTTGCCCATGCTCACTCCAGAAACAATTTTTGCCAACATCCTGTGAAGCTTGTATCATACAGCAACAGCAGCTACCAACTATTTCTGGGCAGAGCATGGACAGGCCAATTACTTTCCAAGCATTTAGCCATAAACACGTTTGCTAAAGTGGGGACCTTATGAAAAATGATAGAAATGGCTAATGAAATATTCAAAATTCCCCCTAAAAGACTACAACAGTGATTTACAATAACCAGTGACCCTAAGCATACAGACATGCACATTTAGCACATAACACATTCAAAAAATATTATAGCTCTCACTACTCATGCATTTGAAACTTAGAAATGTCAATACTGAACGTTTCTCATTAACAGAAGAACATGATGCCATTTAGCTGCTTTTTCCTTTAGAAGACTTTAAGAATAATGTAATGTACTGTAAACATACACAAAGCCTATCTCATCTGAGTTGGGCTGTTTGTAGAAAGCCTTATCAGCAATCCTAGTGTGCAAGCAGGCAAACGAGGAAAAGAAGAAACAGGAGAGAAAGAGACAGAACGTGACAATGAGTACATAAGAGTCAATCGCACACAAGCTGTTAAGCACATGGACCAAGATGTTAAAAAGCAATCGGAAACCATCAACTTTCTTGCGACACCAAGAAGACTGGGCTTTGGGGCCTTGAGAAATATTCATCAAGGAATGATAAGATTGAGATTATAGATTGAAGATGAAATTCTGATTCTTCTAGGGCTGCCCCAAACTGGCTTTTGAATACATTTTGGTATTGGCTACAACTTAACTTTTTGTGTCCTAAACCGACATATATATACAGATGCTTGTTACTACAGTTGCAGATACAGTGGAACCTCTACTAACGAACGCCTATACTAACGAACTTTCCAAAATACGAACCGGGCATTTGAATATTTTTTTGCCTCCACCAACAAACCACGACTCTAGAAACGAACCCGAGCCTCCGCCGAGCCGGCGGCTGGAAATGGCCACTGACACCAATAGGCGAGTCTCCCAGCGCCCAGGCTTGAGTGAGCTTTTACGATTAGCACATTGTAGTTTTAGCAATTTAGCATTAGTGTAAATAGCAGACATCGAAATTCGTGCTAATTTAAGCCGTATCTACACTTCGTCTCCCCACATTCACAGCCTACTCTCCGTTATTCCACCCCCCCCCCACCTCTCGTCATACAGCCAGTGCCTGTGTTACTCCTCCAGCCAGTCGTCACGTCTTCAAGGTAGCGATGTGTAACCACTTAAAACTTTATTATTTCTTTTTTATTACTGTTACCACTGTATTTCTCTTTTATTTGTAGTAATGCTACATGTATTTTTTTTACTAATTTGAGAGTGTTGTAAACATATATCAGTGCAAAACGGGTGACTTTCGGGGTGGGGGCTGGAACGCATTAATTGCTTTTCCATTATTTTAAATGGGGGAAACTGACTCGAGAAACGAACTTTTCCACTTATGAACCGGGTCACGGAACGGAGCAAGTTCGTAGGTAGAGGTTCCAATGTATTTTTCTTATCGGGTCAGCTCTAGAATCTATTCCATGTCAGATAAACATGCACTGGTACTTATTTAGAAGCAAGAATATTAGTATACGTGTACTAACAACTTAAATCACTGCTAACACCAAGCAGAATATCAAAATATCTTTTACATTTCCAGAAAAATGGCATGGAAATGTAAATTAATCTCATATATCTACAACAAAATTACTCAGTCTTCTCTGTGTGCAAGGAGTTCTACACTAAAAACACAAGCAGAGTCAGAATCTGATACCGTGCCAGACTTGGAAAGAGTCTGTTGAAAAGTATGAAACAAAGCAAGTATTAGAACAGAAGCAGAAGAAGAAGAACCGGAAAGATTTACTACATCTTTAAAGGAAGAGCTGTTCTTATTGTTGCATATTTATCATATATGACACAAACTGCCTAGACCAGTGTTTGGAACAGGGGAACCTTGGTTCTAATTAAATATGGATGTCAGTGGGACTCCAGGATCAGAATTAAGAAGCACTGCCACAGATAATTTATATTATACCTTGACAAACCATTTGCATTTGGCCTATAGTTACCTCTCTTTGGATCTATTATTATCAACTAGATCCAACTCACAGTTACTTGCCACTACATTCTTCACTACACATGGTAAGCCAAAAGAACTTGCTTTGACTACTGTAAAAATAATATGAGTTTAAACGTTTTCCTGTTTAGAACATCGTATTTATATCATTCAATGCAATACGTTCCAGTTTCCCTTATATTCCAGGGCCAGGTGTGATGTCATAATAGGAATATGAATCTAGGGACACCAGTTGTTTATATTTATGATACAAAAACCTGCCTCTAATAACCTTATGTCCACCAATTCCCATGTTTGTCTTCTTTTTTTAAGACAGGGTAACACAGCACAACAAGCTAGAGACAGGCAAACACTGTAACTATCTTTAGTTTTCTGCTTAGAAAGAGGCAGAGTTTATTTTTACACTATGCAATGTGATTTTGATGTGCTTACATTTGTTATTGGGGAACTTTCTGTCAAATTAACCTGTGCCAAACCCCTCAGGCTTTATGTCATTTATCAGATAACACTGACATGTGGTCCATCGCCTCCTCCGTTGAGCTGTTCCCACTCTAATGAATCTTTTTTCCCGACCCACGTTTAGCCCAAACCTTCTTACTGTTGTCCCCAGACGTTCTCATTACTTGTCAATCACACCTGGCCTCATGAAACTTGCTCCACTGGTGTACTAAACGGAAGTGTAGATGAGGAGAAAACCTGTTGTTGGCCTTATTCTTCTCCATTTGCTCCTGCTGGTGTAAGTGCCAGTCCTCCAGCTCCTTCTTTGCCTTTTCCTTCCACTCTGCTTCAGCCAATTTAGAGGCTGAATCTGTAGAGCGAAAACCAACCAATTGCTGAGTCTCATCCTCATTGTAATTAACATAAATACTTTTAATGTGTTGAATATTCTACATATAAAAATTTCTGGACTCCATGTACTTATATACAAATAGTATATTTACATATTAATATATAATGAATGTATTATTAATATTATAAAAATATGCTTAGTGCTCCGGTGGTGGAAGGATCTTAAGAAACTGCTTTCTTAAGTGTGTGTCAGAGTGTACCGAGTTGCTCTAGCCTGGTTTTCTGCTCTTCTCGCCATTTGCGCAAGCTCTCTGGCTCCTGCCTCAGCTGATCAACCTGGGAGATGGCAGCATAGCTGTCTGATACATCATTGGAGTCCTAAAGGGATCACAATGAACAGAAAATTATATATTTATTTAAACATTTTCATAATTTGATAAAGCTTAAGTGTGTGTGTGTGTGTGTTTTAATTGGAAGTGCATATGAATTTACTATATATAAAGACCTAAATTTAACTATTAAAATGCGTATTTAAACAGGGTGAATGAACACATAACGTAAGAGCTGATTGTTTTTAGGACAGGGATTAAGCCTAGTTATGGCCTACATTATCCTTGCTTGGGGAATATCCAAATATAATGCTGTACAAATGTAATCTCTGTCCAGGAACCAATCCTATGAATATATGAAGCGTGCCTTATGATTTGAATACATACAAATTCTATAAAGAACATACACACAATATATAAGTCTAGAATGAGATAATTTATATTTTTATAAGATTTAATGGTATTATAAAAGATTATAACTTGTACCTGAAACAAGTCTCCGTTCATGGCTGAAGCAGGTGCTATTCCAAATGTATCTGCTTCAACAAAAGAGGAGGAACAACCTGTAAAATCTTCAGTTTCTGTTCTTGTTGAGCAACATTTGACAAGTCTCCATTCAGAAATACTACAGGGATTACAGGAATGCTGTAAATCCTGTCTGGCTATTTGACAGTTAAGAAGTCCTTGAAACATAAAATGAATAAACCGCGGTAAGGGTTAGAGTAAAGCTATATAAAGGGACATTCGTGTTAAAAGTAAATAACGTAACCCTTGGTATTTATCAGTTACACACATGGCTATTTTTATTATATAGTCGTTATGCAGTAGTCTTTGAATTGAGATTTACAGGTTTAAAAACACAATTTCTTATATTTTGAATGTAATACAGCTGAACACAAACTATAATGGAACAAATATTTTTATATTAATAATGAACACTTACATTATTTATGCACCTACCTAAATGATAATTTTCACGTTTTATATGCATGAATGAGAGATAATATACAAATACAGCTTGACCATAATAGTTTTAATGTCACATATTGTTTGTGATGTATAAAAGCACTCAAACAAGTACAGACTAAATATGGGCCTTCAATGTAATATTTATGCTAACTAAAGAGGCCAAATGTGATAACAAATGTGTTGAAATATTCTTTCCACCTTAAATTGACGACTTCACAACACTTACGCTCTCCGCCTCTATTTTTCTGTTAACCGTTCCACTTTAAATGGACAACTAGCATGCTATCCGCCAGCATCTTTTCATTTTCTAGAAATGTTCCCTTCCACCTTAAATGTGCGAAAGGTGCGCTTTGAATGAGCGCAGTTCTCTGAAGCCCCAGTACATAACGGCTAGTTTTTTTAAGGTGGAACGGAAGATTCGAAAAAGAGGCTAACTTCAGCATTGTGGTATAGCAGGTGTGTTCTAGAAATGTCCGTTGTTTCAACCCCGCTACAATAAAACACAAGGAGTATATTATTTGTTGATTTAGCTGAATGAATCAGCTCGTTTTGGTTTAGGACCGAAAGCAAGGTCAAAGCTTGGTGGCTAACACCGTTGAAAGCGGACCTTCGACGGGCTCGGCCTCGTTCTCGATGCCGGCGATCTCGCTCTGCTGCTGGGCGAGGAAAGCGGCGGCTGGGTCCTCCTCCGCCTCGGAGCCGTTTAACAAACCGAAATCGTCGCTCATTTTCCTCTCCTCTTTCTCCGAAACCTCGCTTTAGTTTTTATGACCAACAGTGGCGTTTAAATTCCTGAGAGATTTCGGTCCCCCTCTGAATAAACACCGGACTCTGTGACGAGCTCTGGTCCAGTTTAGATTCTCGAAAAACACCCAAACAATCAGATGAGCTGATGAAGAGAGCTGGAGAAACAGACTGAAGAAAAAAATGTACATCGCATACTCTATTTGTAGTTTAATGTCTCCATCTACTGGAAGTTATTGAGCAAACACTTTCCCATGAAAATCTGCATCTGGTCATCTATTCACCCTTTAAAACTTGCGTATGTTGATTGCAGTTATTTATTTAAAAGCTGTTTTTAAGGAAAAAAGTACCCTACCCAGTAAACAAGGAACGTCCCTGGACGTTCAAAATAGTTCTAATAGTAGTCTGTCCGTCAAGGACATATTTTAAACGTCAATGGACGTCCAAAATCCATCTTAATACGTTAGTTAAGTGGTGACCAATCGATAACGTCAGTGGACGTCCAAAACACGTTTTATACAAGTAATTTATTTCGGGACCAATTAATAACGTCAGTGGACGTCCAAAATACGTCTAATAGTCGTCTTTTCAATGTCTGTGTTTGGACGTCTTTTCAACTTTCATTTTCAACCTTAAGAGAACGTTGATTAGACGGCAGTCATTACGTTATTTCAACGTTGAATCAACGGCTAAATGTTTACTGGGTAATTCCTCAAATGTGACGATTTATCTCTGCTCCACTAGCCTGAAGCCTGAAAGCCCTGCCCTGTTAAATGCTTATGACGTCCCAATCCCTGCTTGTCTGAATTTGCCCCTTCCACACTATTTTAATAACAATGCAGTTTCAAAGCTGAAATTCTTAGCTATGGTATTGACTGCTTATTTTGTGTATGAAACGTCTTCTAACGTAAACACCACATGGACATCACAAAGTAAATAATAATTATTAGTTATGTAAACTAGCACCTGCAGAATTGTTATGATTAAATATATAGTAGTAATTCAAAATACATTAATGAATTATAGTAAGAGTTAGAGAAACCCTGCCCTATACAGTGCATTTTCCATAATGGTGATATAATAACTATGTAATGATCATAAAATGTTAACATGTTTCTCAGCATGTGTCACTTCAGAAGACAGATAATATAAGCACCCCTCATTATGAATGAATTCACCTACATTAAAGTGGACGCAATGCTGAGATGGACATTCATTTTTACACACCAAGTTTTTCACCATGTTCAATGTTTCTGTGATAGATGCCTTGAAAACCTCCCAAAATATAGTGTACATCTGGCTATCCATCAATCCTTACATCCGTTCATCCATACTTTTATTATGATATTTTCTAATAATCCTGTAAAACTCATCTATATTCATAAAAATTACAGATTTAAAAGTAACTTCCAAGAATATTATCTTATTAACGTATTTCCCTAATGCTTTAAAAGTGGCTTGGATGTAACTCCTCCTTTGTGCCTTCTCCTTTGTTAAAACAACACTAAATAGTATTTATATCCTGTAATTACAGCTTCAAAAATCATAATGGTGACTCACTGACCTGTAATAGTTCTCTATGAATATACAATGTTCCACACATGATTAAGCCTGTAAGCTTTGCCACAGAAGTTAATGGGATTGGTTATTTAGGTTTGTGATGTATGAAACCCTAACTGCCTGAATTTGCCTGTTCGAGAGTGTCTTTTGAACACTGAAGTTTCAGTGTGGGAATACTCAGCCATGGCATTGTTTTTTCAAGATATACTTATTAGTATGAACACAACGGAATTTTTATGTTTTTAAATTTTAAACTCATGATTTTCACTGAACGGCTTTCAAAACATTGGTTCGTTCAAACATGTCTATGAGGTTTCACTCGATATCAAGGTGCAGGACACACCTTATTTCTCCACACCTGTATTCAGAGACTCCTGTGCTGAGTGTGGTTGGTGGTTCACGACCACAAGCCGTTCCTGAAATTTTAGCCAATCAAAAAACAGAACCGTGAGCTATCAGCCAATCCTCGTGCAAAGAGGCGGGACATATCCGAAAACGAGTGGGTTTGCAAAAAAATCCATGCTCCTGAAAACGCGGCGTCAATTTTCCCATGTGATGCGTGACGTAGAGGCCGAGTCGTACTAAAAGAAAGCGAGGAGAGCGAGAGTCGCTGCCGAGCGGAGTAACAACATTAAGCTCCACAAGTCTGCAGTTTCGGCCTGGTCAAGATTTCCCGAGCTCACAGAGTCCACACGACGGCTTTCAAACTATGTCTGGAGATACGAAAGGCACACAGGAGGTAATTTCTGCGGTTCTTAAAGCTTGGTTAAGGAGTCTGTAGGCACTTTAGTCTGCGGTGACTTAACTGCATATAAATCTCAAAAAATTCAAATGAACTCAACGTTCGAAAACCGTTAAAACCGTTAATTTGCTTCATTCCTTGACACTGTCCTGTTTCTGCTGAATTTGGTAAAAGTTATAGTTTCTAAATTAATATGTGAAGCTATGCCTTAAGTTTTTTTTCTTTTCAGTCGCGTTAAAATCTCGACTTTTCACCTTCCATTCATTTTTTTACATTCATTCCTTCAGCTGTAATATTCCCCTCCTTTGAGATGAGGGAGATTAGTGCTGCTCGACTCTGAAAAGTGCTCATTGTCACTATTCCTGGCGGCCAACTTCTCATTACAGTAGCCCACCTCCTCCTTTTTCTGAGGACTTTGCAGCTTTGTCAGTCAAAAAAGATGTTTTTTACAACAGTACAGATCTGTATTAAAGTGAAAGAGCTATCTAAAGCGCACATGTTTAACTTCCAGTGAAGTGCAAGTGGTTAAATTAAGAAATGTACAGAAAACTGCCTCGCCACCTCATCAATTTCTCCAATGCAGCTTCCATTCCTTTCAATTGACTTGCTTTAAATTCTTCAAAGAAATCCAGAGTGCAGTCTCAAATATTTGTATTTATCTGTTTCTTGGACTTCTAACAGAAATGTTCTTCTTTTGTGGCTATTTCCTTTGCTGAGCAATGGCTCCTTGACAGCCCTAAATGGACAGACCAAAAAAAGAGATAGAGCACCTTACATTTGTTCAGCTTTCATTAACATACAAGTTATTCATTTTTTTCAGTATTTGAGATAGAAACATGAGAATGTAGACTGAAATCTGTTTTAAAAAGTCTCATTTTCTTTTATTTATAGCCTACATAGATTTCTGGAGACATTCAAATTTTAACGAAACTAACGGATATTTTGACCACACCTCCAAAGTTCAGTCTGACAAACTGGTTGCTTTTCCTGCTTCAACTTTCATTTTTAAGGAATTTTCAGTGACGTTGAGTTCAGGCCTTGTGTCAGTCTGTTTTGGTATTTGATTTATATTTGACTTGCAGGTTTTCTTCTTTTGCGTCTGTTTTCTTTTCTCTGTAGTGCGCTTTTATCATAGACAGAAAACTAGGAATAGTTTTTACTGAGTTAATTGCAACCTCTTTTTTGCCATGCCCATGTAAACCATGGCATTCTCCAGTTTCCAGTGGACACTTTTAGTGCCTTAGTGGCTTTCTGCTGCTTATTTGCCTTTAAGGTGCATGAACATGTTGAAAACATGAAAGTTTCTTTTCTGCATTGAACTAGGATTGCTGAACTTCAGTGAACTGAGCAGTGGTTTAAGTACAAAGGGACCTTTAAAAGTGGTCAGCGGAGACTGGGCAGTGCTCTTGAAGTGCCAGGCAACAACAGTTGCTTTCAAACAATGACCCTGCTATTAGACAGTAGGGGTTGTGCCACAGAGTTTAAATACTTGGGTATATTTTTCACAGTTTATTTACACTGATCATTCATAACATTATGACCACCTCTTTGTTTTTACACCATCCATTATCTCAACTCCATCGACCATAAAGGAGCCCTTTGTATTTCAGTAGTTTATCAGCTGATTTAAAGACTTTCATATCCACCTTTCACTCGGATCTTTAATGATCAGGACACCCACAGAGCAGGCATGATTTGGGCAGTGGTGGTGTGTTGTGCTGTTACGAGTGGATCAGACACAGCAGTGCTGCTAGAGTCTTTAAACCCTGTGTCCACTCACTGTCCACTCTGTTACACACACCAAACTTGTTGGTCCACCTTGTAGATGTAAAGTCAGAGACAGTAGCTCATGTATTGCTGCACATTTCTGTCGGTCATCCTCTAGTTCTTCATCGGTGGTCACTGGATGCTGCCCACAGGATACTGTTTGCTTGGTGGACTGCTTTTAATCCATCAGTGCCACTGAGGTGTTTACAAACTTCACTAGAACTCCTGTGTCTGATCCACTCCTACCACAAACTTGGAATGACCCACCATCCAAACATACCTGCTCTGTGGTGACCCTGTGGGTGTCCTGACCATTGCAGAGCAGAGTGAAAGGCGGATATCGCAGTCCTAAGAGCAGCTTATGAACTAAAGTCTGTAATTGTAGAAATACACAGACCTTCTGTGTGGTCAGTGGAGCTGAGAGATTGGACAATGAGGTCACCAGTGTATATTAAATAGAGGCGATGTAACGGCCAGTGTAGTTGGAGCTTTTTCTAGAGAACTCTTCATGGCCTGAAAGATTAACAATAGCGGTGATAGGAACCAGACGTCTGAAATGCTTCAAAAGGTACATTTCTCAAATACACCTTTCCTTATGTCTTAGACATTGTTTCATGATGGTTTTTACAAGTTTTGATTATGAATCTGACTTAAATCGCTGTTCATTTTTGGAGAAGTACATATCTAGCAACTTGTGCTACAAAATATTCCTCTTAGAAAATGTTAATCTCCACATTTATGACTAAAAATACAATTGTCAGTGAATAAAAATCTATGAACGAAGACAACAGTAAATGAACTGACTTTTAGACCTTGCGACAACTGGTTTCTGTCTCAACTGTAGTAAAGAATTACAGACGCTGACATTCCTATGCAATAAACATTTCACAACCAAACACTGTAGATTACTTTGTTTATATTTCATTGATTGGATTATGTGAATATATGCAGTTACATAAGTTGTTGATTAGACACGCCGGCAAAAATATATAAAAACACCCACATTTACCAAAAGACAACCACAAAAACACTGATCTTTTATAGTACCCGCTGAGTACGTTTGGAAAGTTGGAGCAGAGAGAAATGAATAAGTGGTGCCTCTTATTATAATGAGCCAAGGCAAATTAAATCTTTACGTTTTACAAGCAGCACTGAACTAAAACAAATGAAGCAAGACTAATGATTATCTTTGTAATGGAATCTGAGTTTCATTGCTGAAAACCATGTCCATTTTTTTGATGTTAAATTTGCTACATCATTTGAACACAGCAGCTGTCTCTCACTTTGTGAGAAAATTATATGATGAATGAACTAATAGAAAAGCTCTAAAATTAGTTGGTATTTGATTTTTTTTTACATTGACTTTTTCCTTTTGTAAATTACTTTACTGGAGATTGTTTTTCTTTATGTGCTGTAATTGATTATGACATCATATGGTCCCCCCTACTTTTAAGCCATAGTGTGTTCAGTTGTAGGCTTTGACAACAGTGTACTACAATATAGTGCCCCTGTGGTTCTCTGCTGGATATAGAGTCTTGGAGTGTCTCATTTTATCCCCTCCCTGCCGGTGGTTTAGTAATGTCTGTGAAATGTATGTTATTCACACTGGTTGGAATGTTCACTCTCCACGTCCTCTTTTTGGATGTCTCTCTGTGACTATTTATTGGTTCAAATGTTCTTTCTGGAGCCAGAATATGTGGGCAAGTCAATGTTTTCTCTCTCCCTCTCTCTCTCTCTGCCTCTCTCCCTCTCTCTCTCTCTCTGCCTCTCTCCCTCTCTCTCTCTCTCTCTCTCTCTCTCTCTCTCTCTTTGCCTCTGCGTGACTCATGTGGGTGTTGGGCTGAAATAGTTTGGTGTAGTTTTACATTCCTTATATAGCCTGTGGAGCGGGGAAAGACGTAGAGCCTTACCCGTGTCACTAGCAGAGAGTGGGGGGTTGGGGTGGGGGGGGCTGTAGAAGCCTTTTGCCAGCAGTTTGAAGGTCCGACTCCTTTCCCATTGCCAGGGCTCTCACTTTTCTGGGTTTGGGTGACTTCCCTGACCCTCGCTACAAGGCACCCACCAGCCTGTTCCAGGTATACATGCAGAGAGAAGGCTGCCGGTGGTCTCATAATTCATTTCGGAGGCCCCACTTGTCATGTATGTTGAGGTTCAGGTTATACTGGTCTATTTAAACGGCTGCAGTTTTATGTGGAAGTGTTCTCCTCTTTATATGATTTGAACATAATGCTGTAATCCTGGACTGATGGTGCCTGGCACAAGTAGCGGATTAGTTTGTGCAGAATGTGTTGGCAGGCAGAAAATGATGTTAAGAACAAGAGTGGTTTCTTGGACCTGCGAGTGTGTTTGTTCTTCTGCTGTAGGCTGGTGTTTAAGCTCATAAAAAGACATCGTACTTTGTCAACTTATGTTAACAACACTGTTTCTGAAAAAGCTGCCAATTTCTTGGGCTTTGGTGTTGGTCTGGACCTTACAAGTTGACATGTTGTATGTCGTTATATTTCAGTGTGCAGCACACAAGTGTCAAATTTGGGCTCTGAGATGGCTCAGCGACAGAGCTGTTGCACTTTAGAGTGTATTACCTTTTCGGCCTGATAGAAAAATATTTAACAGTGCCATCAAAAAGTAAACTTTTAAAATGCAGACTCGGTAGAAGGCCACTGCCTGTTAGTTGTGCACCCATCAGTGGAAAGTGTGGTGTGGATTTCTAGCGGCTAACTTTTCTTTACTGACATCTACTCCATTCTCAGATTTCTCCCATTCGTGCCACAAATACACAACGGGGCAAACAGCGTAAAGCAGGGGAGAAAAGTAACTCTTTCTTGTATTGTGAGCTGCTGTGACCTGATATGGAGTCACTGGACCTTGGAATTCCCTTTGAAGAATCTCTAATGACAGTGTAATTTAGTTCAAGATTAGTCTTAATCCTTGTCTGGAAAATTGGCCTGTGAAGTTGTTGAACAAATGCCTTTAAGTTGCTACAAGAGGCCAAGGTTGGGTTGATGTTAGAACAAGATACTCTTGCAGAAGTGCTAGAAAGCACAAATATTATTCTAAAAAAAAAAAGGCTGATTAAAGTAGGTGAAAAGCTTCAAATTATTCTCTCAAGTAAAGAAATGCCTTAAAGGGGCATCTCTACTATTCTAAATAGGAGCTTGCTCCTTTAATCACAGCTGACGTTGGCTTGGTTGCAGTCTTTCGTTTGACAGTTTTCAAACCGACACAGACACTGAAAAATTTGTGGTTGAGACTGACTTTAGGATTTTAGGTGATCTTTTTTTTTTTTTTTTAAGTGATTGTCTGGTACCATTTAATCAACAAAGACTTATACCTTAAATATTTTTGTATTGGTTTGATTCTAATGCCAAGTTTTGCACATCCAGTTTCAGTTAGCCAGGTTTAGTTCAGTAAATATTATGTTTTTATATCTTGCTAAGATGTTACTCTTGGTTCTATGCTTTTGCAGTACGTATTGTGGTGATGTCTTGCAGTCAGATTTACCAGCCATAATAATGTAAAATTGAGCTATATAGCACTAGTTAAAATAAGGTTTGATAAAATGATTTACAGATCATTCATTCATTCATTCATTATCTGTAAGCGCTTATCCAGTTCAGGGTCACGGTGGGTCCAGAGCCTACCTGGAATCATTGGGCGCAAGGTGGGAATACACCCTGGAGGGGGCGCCAGTCCTTCACAGGGCAACGCAGACACACATTCACTCACACCTACGGACACTTTTGAGTCGCCAATCCACCTACCAACATGTGTTTTTTGGACTGTGGGAAGAAACCAGAGCACCCGGAGGAAACCCACGCGGACACAGGGAGAACACACCACACTCCTCACAGACAGTCACCCGGAGGAAACCCACGCGGACACAGGGAGAACACACCACACTCCTCACAGACAGTCACCCGGAGGAAACCCACGTGGACACAGGGATAACACACCACACTCTTCACAGACAGTCACCCGGAGGAAACCCACGCAGACACAGAGAGAACACACAACACTCCTCACAGACAGTCACCCGGAGGAAACCCACGCGGACACAGAGAGAACACACAACACTCCTCACAGACAGTAACCCGGAAGAAACCCACGCAGACGCAGAGAGAACACACAACACTCCTCACAGACAGTCACCTGGAGGAAACCCACGCAGACGCAGAGAGAACACACAACACTCCTCACAGACAGTCACCCGGAGGGACAGATCCCTGGAGCTGTGTGACTGCAACACTACCTGCTGCGCCACCGTGCCGACTGATTTACAGATTAATAAATATAAAATAATATTTAAATCAGAATGGAAAAAAAATATTTAAACATAAAAGAAAAAATTTAAAAACAAATCAGTTAAGTACAGCTCATCATAACAGTATAATCTGATTATTTTAAAAGCAAGCCCGTTTAAACCAAGGTTTTAACCCTGCTCTTAAAAGTTCCCAGATCACAGAGGGCCATTAGTTTATCTGAGAGAGAGTTCGAGAGATTAGGACATGTACTGGGAAAAGGCTGCCTTTCCAGTTTTATTCCAGGCCGCAGCAGCCGCTGTATTCATGTTGGCTGATCTAAGGGCTCTTGAGAAAACGTGCCTAATAATCAAATCTGAGAGCTGCAGTGGAGCAAGAACATGAAGGCTTTTAAAAATGAGCAAAACCAAAGTGAAATGACACTGGTAACTGGTGCAGCTGTTAGAGGACAGATGTAATATGATCTCAGTCTTGAGCATGTCAAGATTCTCGCTGTAGCAGTTTGAACTCTCTTTAAGCTGGAAATGGTGTGCTGTGGTAGAACAGAATAAAGAATATTGCAGTAGATGATAACACAAGTGTGTATAAGTTTCTTACTGTCAGCTGATGGTAAAATGTTGAGAACATTGGATATATAAACGGCACACATCGTTTTTGTTATTTACCTTGACTGGCTCATATTGAGCTCCCCAGTGTCATAGTCATCTAAAGAGGTGTTTTTTTTTTTGCAGTATCAGGGAGGTCAAGTGTTTGACTTGCGGCAAGGCTCCCAATGTTTGCATGTAATCAGAGATTGCATTGGCCAAGCAATACACCGGTCACACTACTGACCACATTTCTTGTTTCACTGTTTACTTCTCCTCTGTCCTTCCGTTTTGATGCAAGACACTGCAGTTGCTTAAAAATGCCGATCGACTCATCGCTGTATTGAGAACTAACAGACTGCTGATGACATCACTGCTCTATCAGCTGTGGTTCACCTCCACAAGGTCTGCTCTGTTAGCTCTTAGTCCCATGAGGGAACAGTGCACCTCAGGCTGTTATTGCCATGTGTTGAAAAGACCATCATCTCTCTCTCCCTCTCCCTCTCTCCTTTGGTTCACAGGCCATGAACGCTTACTGTGTGACGCTCCCTGGGCCAGCACCCTGGGGATTCCGGCTCCAGGGTGGAAAAGACTTCAGCATGCCTCTGACCGTGTCCAAGGTAAGTGTCCTCAAGCTCAAATCATCATCATCTTCAAAGCTTGCCAGCAGTACTGGGCTCATAGCCTTGAGGCGTGGATGTGGCTAAAGCCACAGCATCTCCTGTAAACTGCAGTTTAGGTGGCACGCAATGCAACGAAAATGCAAACACCAGAACAACTCAAAACACGACCAAGGCAAGAATAGAACCACAAACTTTCTAGTCTGTGAGATGGTGATTTTACGTTGTTGTTGATTGAAATAAATGTGCTATTCCTCACGTTTTTCTCGTCAATATTAGTAACTTAAAACATGCAATAATTTCCCTTTGGAGAACACACGCATGCACTCCCGATAAGAGAAGCATCTCATGGTGGGATACAGAATTCGGCACAACCCGCTAGTGGCCGGGCTCATTTGTGGTGTGAGCACCCCTCCAATGCAGCATTTCAGTTAATGATGTTGTGTTCTCGGGGCAGCACGGTGGTGCAGCAGGTAGTGTCGCAGTCACACAGCTCCAGGGACCTGGAGGTTGTGGGTTCGATTCCCTCTCCGGGTGACTGTCTGTGAGGAGTGTGGTGTGTTCTCCCTGTGTCTGCGTGGGTTTCCTCCAGGTGCTCCGGTTTCCTCCCACAGTCCAAAAGCACATGTTGGTAGGTGGATTGGCGACTCAAAAGTGTCCGTAGGTGTGAGTGAATGTGTGTGTGTCTGTGTTGCCCTGTGAAGGACTGGCGCCCCCTCCAGGGTGTATTCCCACCTTGCGTTCAATGATTCCAGGTAGGCTCTGGACCCACCGCGACCCTGAATTGGATAAGGGTTACAGATAATAAATGAATGAATGAATGTTGTGTTCTCAGGTTTGTCGAGCCTTTGTGTATCTGTTCTGATGGTTGTATTTGCATTGCATTCTCCCTTAATGCTGTTGTGTTCTCAGCTTTTGTTTGCTTTATAAATGTTGTGGTATGTCTCAGCGGGCCCCCATTTGGGAACATTAGTGAGGTTTGCTACTGAGGTTTGGAAACACAGACTCCAGCTTATTCCAGAAAAAATGGATGAAGCTCCTTAACTCCAGTAAACACAGCTCCACTGCTTCACAGCCCGGTGCTGGGGGGCTTCACAGCCTTCCATTCTGACAGTCTCATATGCTCTTCCTCCAGTGTTTCTTATTTTACCTTATACTTTACTTTGGAGATTACACTAAAGTGTGTACTTTTAAACTAGCAGAATTCACCAATTATATAACATGTTTGTATAAGTAGTGTAGATGTTACCAAGGCTGGATTTGGCACTTCTTTCTGTGCTGTAACCAAGTCCAGGAAATGAGAGAAAAGTATACAGAAGTAATTTAAAATTTACATTTTAAACAAGCCCTCTACTGACTTTGTAACCTACTGCCTCTCTCTTATGTATTAATTTATAACCACTCAGAAAGAAATGTATAATGTGTTATGCTTTAGTACCTGCTATATATATCCCAGCACTTTCAAAGGGCTGCTGTACCAAGGCCTGCCCCTAAGGTCAGTGCGCCCAAAACAGGTTGCTATTGGTGGATTTTGCTGGTTGAAATTTGCCACAGTTCATTAAACTCTGCAAACACAAAGCCACTTTTTATTTTCCCTCATTATTACTAGGATTGGCCTTTATGCCACTAGCTATTGTTTTCCATTTTGTTCTCTCCTATTTAAGTTAAACGAAGGTTTATTATGAATGGTGTGTCATAACCCTCCTTTAGGGTGATTTTTAACCCCCCCCCCAAAAAAAAAAAAAAAAAAAATCAAACGTGGCCTGAAAAGGAAACGTAATGAGGTTAACGAGAACCATATGCTGCCAGCTACGTGAGGTCTGTTTCAACACACACGCATTCCTTCACAAACATGTCACTGCTTGATATCAAACCCATAAGACAACTCTCTCCACAACATTAGCCTTCTCCTCTCTCCTCACAAGGATATGTTATGGGTTTGTTTGGTTTCTGGGATGCCTGGTCCTCCCCTAAAGGTCACTGAATCTTGGCTTGTTATGGACTCCTATGCTCTGGATTGAATAGGGGCAGGGGCCCAGCAGACACTTTCCGGTCCTAATATGTGCAGTATTGTTCGAGGTGAATATGCTCAACATCTACTGGTAGCTGCAGTCCTCTCAAAACTGGTCAGTCATGCCAGGCAGGCTGTTGTTGTCTTCTCTGTTTTGGGTAGGGCTGTGTAAAGTGAATGTAGGATTATAGCACTGTTGCACCAAGTAGGAGTGACTTTGCCTTGTCAGATTTTAAGCCAAACTCCCATTTCTAAAAATGAAATGAAAGGCCATGTTAATTAATTAATTTTTCCCCTTAAACACACATTTCCAACTTAAAAGATGTGGAGCTTTTGAACGTAAACAAACCAGAGAGAACAGTGTTTCTCTACAATAATGAATGCCCCCTTTTAATGAAATAAAAGATCATTTTGAGTAGTTTTACCATGGGACATTTGTGAAAATCCTTGTTATGAGGGTGTAAAAATAGACTGTTTATTATGTATTCCATTGTTTGTGCTGTTAGATCACCGTCGTTGCCATTGATTAGTCATAAGACAAAGCTGGTATTACATAAAAGGATACATGAAAGGTATTTGAATGGTTGGTTTTTGGTTTAGATTTGGATACATTCTGCTTTGGAAAGCATTAAACCATTATTTAGAGGTGGTTCTGATACTGATTCAGTACTGGTCTGATATCCTTTCTTGAATGTTCCCCTCTGGTCGTCACAGTTACATACTAAGAGGTTATTTCCAATAAAAAAACAACCTATAGCTTTAGAAGTGGTTTAGCTTCCATTTTCAAAGCTCATGCTTTCTGTTCCATCACCAACGCTCGTTCCAGAGTCGGTTGTTCACCTGTTTTCCTGTTTCCCTGCCCTGTTTTATCACAGGGTTTATAATTTTACAAGCTCTGTACTATCACACACAACACATCACAGGGCTGCTTCCATCTGTTTCTGTGCCAATCATCAGTCACATATTGTTGTGAGTGACGATGAGAATCACCTGAACGTGGGCTAGACAGCTCAGCGCACGTCTGCTTTGAGCTTAACCATGATCTCATGCTTCAGCTGGACAGCCAATCATAGAGCTCCTGCCACTGCCAGGTGTTATGCAATGATGAGAGCGTGTCTGTACGTGTTCCCTATCGACCTGAACCTAGAGGTGCTGCTGATTTTGAGCGCTGTTAAGAGATCGCACAGAACACAATGTCCTCCTTTCACCCTGAGTTTAGAGACCCTCTAGAACACGGAAGCAAAACTTTTTGATATATGCTTTTATAATTATCATACATCACAAAAGTGTTTCACTTCGTTTGAGACATCGGTTTTTCATTTTCCCCCAGAAAACCATCAAAAATGGGTTACAAAGCCGCCTCGCGTTCGTGTTCAGCTTGAACACCTTGTTCCCTATAAGAAAGGGAATTGCCCCAGCTTGAGTCCAGATTTAATGCTGGTTTGAATTTGTTTTTGGTGCTAGTTCTTTCTATTGAATGAATGTTGGAAGATCAGAGAGAATACTGTGAAAGGGAGGAAAAGTATCTGAGACCTCCTGATGTGAAGCCCTCCTGTGAACCGTGAATCATAACTGATGAAGAAGGCTGACTTCTCATGAGCAAACCTTGATTCCAAAGAAGTGACTGTAGGAAAGTCCACGTTGTGCTGAAATTAAAATTAAAAACAGGAAAATATTTTACCTTTTCAGCTTAAATTATTTGGAAACTGTTGTGCAAATTCTCCATGAAACTGTGCTATACAAGATGCATCTGTGTAATGATCAGAAAGCCCCTAAACAGGAGATGCAGACATAGTTATGTTGGGGAAGCAAGGTTGGAAACCACAGGTAAATATGAGACTCATAAATCTCTTGATCTAAATTCTCAATAGGGACCTGGAGGTTGTGGGTTCGATTCCCATTCTGGGTGACTGTCTGTGATTAGTTGGTGTGTTCTCCCCGTGTCCGCGTGGGTTTCCTCCCACAGTCCAAAAACACACGTTGGTAGGTGGATTGGCGACTCAAAAGTGTCCGTAGGTGTGAGTGAATGTGTGTGTGTCTGTGTTGCCCTGTGAAGGACTGGCGCCCCCTCCAGGGTGTATTCCCACCTTGCGCCCAATTCCAGGTAGGCTCTGGACCCACCGCGACCCTGAATTGGATAAGGGTTACAGATGATGAATACATTCTCAATGACAGTGATTTTTCACCTCATGTTGCCTAAGTTACCATTTCTAATCTCAAGATTGACCTTTCTTTGCCATGGTTTCACTAATGTTAGAAAGTACAGTTGTAGCAGTACACCATATTTTACTGGCTATAGTTGTTCACTTGCTACAGGGAGTGTACAGAATCAAATCACTGAAGAATTTAAAACACATACCAACCATGTTCCAGCGAAAAATATAATCTGTAGGACAATCACAGTGGGTGCAGTTTGTACAGGAGGATGACTGTGTTTGTTATTGGTGACTGCTGCTGTCTATTTACAGTAAAAACACAAAATGTTGAGATGGCAACGTACATATTAATGGAAATAAAATTGGTACCTTTTTAAATAATTAATTGTTATGTGGCAGAAATGGGCTTCCGTAGTAAAATGCATTGTACAGGACAAGGAACACAATGGGCTTCTCTTTCACTGGTACAAGGAGTGTTCAATAACTTGATTTGGGGGAATTGCAGTCTGTTGAACTTCGGTGTTCCCTGCTGTTAAAGACCTGCTTGAAGACAAGGCCTTCTCACTGCTCACTGGGCTGTAGCTGACCGTAAAGAGACGTCGAAGGAAAACAAATGCACCATGTCTCTCCTGTTGAGTGACGTACAAATGAATTAGCGCTGGAATGCAAGCGCACAAGCCAAGGCTTACAGGCTTCCTATGTTCAAACTGACATCAGTGTGTCTGGAGAAGCTCCACAGGTGTTTGCTTGTCTGAGTTAAGCTTGGCTTGGATCAGCGATTATTGCTCTGTCAGTTGTGACGCAGATGTAGTTCATTGATTCGTTCTGTCAGTGACACTGTCACTGGGATTGGACCGAGACTGGTGTCTTATCATCTCTACATCAAGCAAAGGAAAGAGAAAGCGGGGTGAAAACTGTCTAATGCGGTGGTCTGCCAGTTCCTTTTTGTGTTTTGAGAACAAACAGCAAGATTTTACGAGCCAGTTCTAATAAAAACCTGTTCACATGCAGCCTTTTTATGAGCCCAGTGACGACTTGGAAGCCCTCAGCTTATTTTTGGAGAAATCCATGAATATTTGCCTTGATGAAAGATTGTCCATTTGACTTTTTTGTCTCCCCCCTCTCTGTCCACGCTGCGGTGATATACGGCCTGTTAGCTGGCCAAGGCACCTTCATTTGTCTGGATCTGTATTCATTAAAGGAACTAAGGAGCAGAGCTGTTTTACAGTCAGTCCTCAGCTGTTTTATCTCAGCCTTGGTCAAAAAAACAGTAGAGAAAAACATTGTTACTAGATGAGCTAGGACAGAACTGCACTGGTTTTAAAAATGAAAATAACTCAAAGGCCAACAACATGGTCTTGACTTTGTAAAGTGCAGAAAAGTTGACGCCACAACTGTAGGACCGATTCTCTAAGTCATCCCAAACATTTAATCACAAGGTCAGGGCTCTCGGCTGGCCAGTTCAATCACTGTTCTTCAATAGTGGCTCCTTTTGACTGCTACCATGACTTCTTAAATGTATCTGGATAACAATTCAGTGGCAGTTTACTTGAAATGAAATGTGTGTGTCTGTGAGACTGGTCACCTCAGACTGTCCCCCTCCTGAGGTTTTGGATGTTCTTTTCCCCCTCCCCTCTGTTCCATTCCATGCGTCTCCACAGTGCTCCAGCATTCCTGGCATTTTTAACACTGCTTTCCTATTCCTGGCAACACACAGCAGGCTTTTGTCTTCATTTCTGTGTCCATAACCTAGTAAAACCACTGGCCATTTACACTCTGAACCAAGTGACCCTCTCGCACATCAAAGAAATATTTTCCTACCAAAGCCAAGCACATGAAGTAAGTGTGGGCACTTTTTGTAATATATTTTTGTGTCATGGTGTTTATTTATTTGTTTTTTGGCTAATTTCCCTTAGTTGTTATAGTTGTTCATTGTGCTCAAAGCACTGATTTTTACCACAGCTTATTCAGAATAGTCCACCACAGCCTAATACCTCATGATATAGCCGTATGATCTATAATTCCCACCCTGAGCACGGAGCCTGCGAAGGATTTCTCAATGCTTTCTTCACTCACACATTGTGAAAAGTCATTTATTAGACTTCTCCCCATGTTGCGTGAAACAGCCTAGTGATTTAGATTACAGTTTCTGCTTCTCCGTGATGGATTGTTCACTTGGTTTTTATTAGCGCAGATCAAGGCTTTCAGCCGAGCTGTAATAATGATGTAACCTTTTGATGCGTTTGCTCGTGACTGCCTTTATTCTAGATTCTATTCCACACGGTGTCAGAGCCGTGATCCACGGCCCTGTCTTTCGCTCCACTACATTCAGCATTCAGCCCTTCGTCTCCTTTTTTTTCTTCTTCTCCCTTCTCTTCCTGCGATGGCTCCTCCGGGTCCCTCGGCGCGCATTACTGTTGACGTTTAATGAACTGCGAGAGAGATAAATTTGACGGGTGCTCAGTGCAAAACGTTTCTGCTCATAAAACTTGCTGTTTGTCGCTGATCTCATTGCCAATAACTCTAGGCCCGTGGACTGGAATACAGAAATCTCAGCTACAGTTTGGGGCAGGATCGTTAAGATGGGAATCAGAGGAAGGTTTGGCTTCCTCTTTGCAAGGGTGCATGGCTTTGCCCACCAAGTACTGATCAGTCCTTCAGAGAAAGCCTGGCTCCTTGCATCTGAGATATTTATGGCTCCGTTTCAGCTGACGCAATGACAGCCAAGCCCAGGGTCCTACAGCCCCCAAAGGAAGGGTGGGAAAAGCCTAAAAGTGAAATATGGCAGGAATTTCGAACTACCAGTGGAGGGGTGGTCGCTAAGCCTGGCCTGCTGTTAATGAGGTATATTCACAGCTATGCCCCGTGCTGAATTTCCACAAGAGGAATGATAAAAACACTTGCTAAGGTGATCCACAGGGCTTCTTAGCTTGTTTGACACAACCATCTATCCACCTATGCACGATATGACCCTACTGCATTGCGGGGAACTGCTGGAAGCTGTAGAGTACATTTGTTTCTCACACTGTGCGCATTGAGCTTGAGTGCTACGATCTGAAATGGGAAAAATCTGATCTCCTGTAGCGTATGGCGGGGTGAGCGTTTGATGTATAAGTGAAGGCGCGTTTTCGCCCATGGCTGTCTGTGCTCATGAGGTTTTTATGGTTTCGTCTGAAAGGCCTGAGCTCAGCACGTTTCTGCCGTCCTGCAGTGAGAGTAGGAACAGCTGCTCTGAACCTGAGCCTGAGGAGCAGGTGCTTGTGTCCATCAGCGCCAACCTCAGAGTCTCCTGATCACTCTCTGCAGTGTCCTCCACGCTTCAACTGGGCTGTTTTCTCTAATACTCTCAGCCGCCCGCACTCGCTACTTCCCTTTCTTTTGTAGACTTGTAGCTTCAGTGCAAACTAAAGTGGCTAATATTTTCTGAAAGCTTATACTGTCAGATTGTCAACTGTAGATTGTGCCATGATATGTGATTCCCACCCCTACATACATTGTCTGCAATACTCTATAAGATCACCTTTTAAAATCAGAACAAATGAAAGATCTACCAGCATAAATGCCAGGCTTAGGGTACTGTATCTGTATGTTCCTATTGCCTCCAATAATATAAAATGAAACTGTTTACTCACATCATTAATGCACAGCTGAGTGTTGGCTCTGGTGGTACTCGGTGCCTGAGGGTGTACGCTGTCTGCATGTTGTGCTACCTTTCGATACCTATCCTACCTAGCAGCCTTTCTCATACTCAGACCCACACTCTTAAGTGTTTTCATGTGTTTTTCATGCTAAATCTGTTTTCCTCTAGTGCATAATACAACCATAGCTTACTGTTATTTCCTTCATTCTGTTAATGTCCCTCAGTCTGTTCAGGTACTGACCCCTTAAAACCACTCTGCCATGGATGACGTCACTTGATTCGGCACAATCTAATCTGCCACAGTAAGCTATGAAGCAAAAAACAAAAAAGTTGCTCATTCATTAATTATCAAGGTAAAAGTTCTGTCATGTCAGATGTACTCTGTGTATATATACATATTGATATTTGGCCACCAGTCTGTCAATAATGTAGCACAAAAGAAACAATGACATATCGATACATCAGTACTTTGTCCCAGGTTTATGTAATGCCATTTGTTCTAAAGCAGAATGGGGATGTAGCCTTATGAATGCTGCCACTTGGTGTGTGTCGGGGGAAAATAGTCATCAGTATGTTTTTTAAGGGTTTGTGCTTGTAAGTGCTTGTTGAAGGTGGGTGCGGGGTTGAGGGAGTTATACAGAGCAGGAAATGACAGAATGTCTGTGAACCTTGTGTGGTACAGCTGTTGTAAGCTGTTGCTTTGCTTGAAGGTGAGGGCAGATGAAGGGCGTTGAACATAAACCTGTTATAGACTGAAGCAAAGCTGGATCTCATTTTGAAAATATTGCACTCCTTCAGTAGCCCTGTGTTATGGGTTGGGTTCTGTCCTTTAATGTCTGTGATGTCAGAATGAAGATTAAAATATTCCTCAAGTGACAATGCATGTGAAAAGTAAAGTAAATGTAATTTTCAAGCACCCCACTTCACTAGAAAGATGGCAGAATTTTAAACGTTAAAGGGGAAATGGCACCTCCTCTGCTTTACAATGACATTATCAGCCCATACCACAGTTATTCTGTGTCGGAATGCTTGTGAAAATGCAAACGGAGCAGATAGGCTTCCTACCTGTCAGTCATCCCATCAGGACAGGGCCAATGGCCCAACCAGTGTGGCTGGAGTGTAGGGTTTAAGCCTAATCCTGATCTAGAAAACTGGGTCCTTCAGTACTAAACGTCTTCATTTATGATTCTTTGGCAGTATACAAAGCAATGCCCAACATATTCAGTTAATGTCGAGGTCTGGTCTCCCTCCCTTGACAGCTCCACCTCCTTTCAGACCCAGATAACTAAGCATTGCTTCCTCACAGAGGAAGGAAGCAGACAAACAGCTGTTTTTCTTTCAGATCTGAAATGATTGGGTCTTGCTTTAATTATATCTCTCAACAGTGAAGGCTTCAAGCACTGTTTATCTGTGCTCTACCAGGCATTGGACAGATGTAATCAGTCCCCTTTTCTCCGCGTTGTTTTATTAATATTTTAAATGGTACATTTGGTAGGAATCCCTTGTATTCTTCTAAGAAACGAATAATTTGTACTTGGCTTTTTGACTGTAAATTAAACGAGGGTCGCTCTCTGACTGCAGTACTTGCGCAGAGCTGTAGTTACTGAATTAAAAAACCTCAGAATGTAACAAGGTTAATTGCCTTCAAATGGAGTTTTCCACCCTTGTTAAGTAGCTTTCATTAGCAGTAAAATACTGTTGACTCATTTTAATTGCACCACAACTGTTGAGGGTTTTCTCAGTGCTTTTTTTATTTTGTTTAGTACTGAGCCCTCTCTGTGAGTTCAGAGAGAGAATTTCTTTTGTCTAAACAAATCCTCCCGCATAGCAGGTGCTGACTGGATCAGCTAAGAGTCAATAGATTTCCTCTGTATTCTGCCTCAGAGCTTTTTGTTCTTTAGAGAAACCCAGTGAGTCTGTTTGGCTCTGTCTGGAGTCTGAGTGTGTGCGCATATTTAGCACTCAAGTTCTTTAGAAATGACACCAGCCTTTTATTTCCATGAGGGCATATCATTACTCATCTTACACAGCAGCTTAGTAACTTTTGCTATGATTTGATCAGGGGCCTGCTTCACATTAAGCCAGTTCTGTTTGAGAGAAACTCACTGAGTCAGGTATATTCGCAGTGATGCTGATGGGAACCAGACATCCCCAGAGTTCATTTACCCTTTATTAAACCAATATCTGAGTGCACTTCCAAAGCACTTAGCCCTTAATTGTGCTAGAAATGTCTGCATTTTATTCATTTCGCTCCATTTGTAACGTTATAGAAATAAATTTAATTTTGCTTTAGTGCTAATGGAGGTGGATACATTTCCAGTTGTACATTTTATAAAAGCAGCGTCAGCAGATTGACGTGAGCCCACAACTTTCACATCTGTGTGTCCTTATGAGTAGTAATAAGATCAGAAAAAAAGCTAATTAAAGCTAAGTAAGACCTTTCAGATGAGTTAATACATCATCTGAAATGAATGGAAATGTACTATAGCTGGATTACTTTGGGTTAATTTAGCATTTTTGGATGTGTTTTAGTTAAACAAGTTGCAGTTGGTTTCCCACGGCCAGGCGCTGGTTCTGTGAAATAACCACTATATGAAGTCAGCCTCAGGGAAGGAGCTGTCAACACCATACACCCCTTAGATGATGTTCAGACTGTGAGTCACTATTAGCAATCATGTATGTGTGTACGACATATGCAGTATAAGTTTCCTGTACATGACACGCCACTAAATTATCTGTTTTTGCCTTCTTTAGCCAAGAAGGATGTTTTTTCATTATCTCACACACTAAATTCCTGCCTTGGTGTGTGAACAGCAGGACCCTGGAGTTTCCTTTTTTTTTTTTTTTTTTTTTTTCCCTGTTAGCAGAATTCACTATATTCTGCTGTAACTCATCTACTTCATACAAAAGAGCAATGCATGGTCTGTTTAACATTCATTTAAGAGTGATTTGTTGTTATATGCTCCATAGAGTCTAAATAGTTAACAGTGGTGTTGATGGAGCTAGACATCTTAAGTGTTTAAAGGAACACTAGGTAGTATTTTTACCTTAAAAAGGCTTCAAAATCATTGTGATTCTTTATTGATTTATTGATAACTACTAGGGCGGCACGGTGGTGCAGCAGGTAGCACAGCTCCAGGGATCTGGAGGTTGTGGGTTCGATTCCCGCTCCGGGTGACTGTCTGTGAGGAGTGTGGTGTGTTCTCCCTGTGTCTGCGTGGGTTTCCTCCGGGTGACTGTCTGTGAGGAGTGTGGTGTGTTCTTTCTGTGTCTGCGTGGGTTTCCTCCGGGTGCTCCGGTTTCCTCCCACAGTCCAAAAACACACATTGGTAGGTGGATTGGTGACTCAAGTGTCCGTAGGTGTGAGTGTGTGTCTGTGTTGCCCTGTGAAGGACTGGCGCCCCCTCCAGGGCGTATTCCCGCCTTGCGCCCAATGATTCCAGGTAGGCTCTGGACCCACCGTGACCCTGAACTGGATAAGGGTTAGAGATAATGAATGAATGAATAAGAATTACTAAATATGTTCTTAAAACAGAAAATAAAATAAAAGCAACTTATTTATTAATAACGTGCTGACGATAAAAACATTTATGTCAAAGGAAAGTCTAGCGTTTCTCTTAAATGGACTTGATTGAGCTCATTTGGCAATGTACTGACTAAACAGACATGTCATAATTTTGAAATGCCGTCTCAAATCCTAGTTGGCAGCTTTTTAAATCATGACACCGTGGTGCAAAATCCACAATATCTATAGTATCATGAGATTAATGAATCATGACACTCCGTATTAAATGACTTCCCAAAGAAATGTATCTTTGTCCTTCATTTTCCCCTTTGAGAAAATCCTCTCTCTTTTTGCCAGCCTCGAGGGTGTGATTCTGAACTCCTGCTCGTTGATAAGTCGTCCTTATCTAGCCGTCTTGGAGAGCATTTTGCAAAAGTAAACACAGTGGTGAACTCTGGGATCATTCAGGCTGCTTTTTGTTAGTGGAGCTCATCAATCAAAGGTCTGCGCTACCTGTGCGTCTGGCCAGTAAACAGCTGCTTTCTTCATCTGTCTTCTTTCTCTTTGTTCAGTAAGTCTCCAAGGAATTGGGCTTAAAATACTTCTTACACATTTCAGACGAACTGGAAAAGGTGTTAACTGATATTTGAACAGCTACAGCGATAAACAAAGTGCATTCTAATCTGCTCTAATACTCACCTGCCTTCATTTAACACTCTCGGCTCTTGTCTCCTGCTTAAGCTGACAAGTGTTGTCGTACGCTTGAGGAGGCTTTTCTTAGCGCTGTCATGAATAATAAACTACATTCATAAGAAATCCAGTTTTCACAGGAGATGAGTGCTTCTTGGGAGAATGCACCATGTGCATTTTTTCTAGTCTTCGGGAACGTCGTCAATATCTTTGCAGGCATTTTAGTGCTTTTCATTAGAGCTGTCAGAGCAGAACTACTGCTGAGAGTGCGTTTGGTAAATAATTTGTAGGCACTTAAGTTAGAATCTCCACTCAATCGATTGCATTCAAACTCGGCTGACCTCTTTCTAGTCCCGATGGTTAAGAATTTGTCCCAGGGAAGACAATATCTGCTAAAGGAGCGGTTTAGTCTGGTACTAAAGTGGACTGAGAAAGTTTGTTGGGTAAGGACAGGGTACTATATTCTTGCAAAGAAATACTGAGACATACGGCACTGTACAGAAGTTTAGGCACCTGAGAAAATGAGATTTTAAAAAGCTATTGATCTGTGCAGTTGTTTATCAGAGTGTGCTCACATCATTCCTTATAATAAGCAGGACACCTCCATAGCATTTAAATGGAAACAGTTATTTGGAGTGGTTTGATTCCCATCTAAAGAATTGTGCAAAGTCATACTTCATGGTGACAATGAGAGAAAAAGCAGAGACCGTCCATGTCCAGTTTCACTCAAAGTGTGACTGGAAAAAGCGTATGATTTCTAACTCTGAACTCTAATTACAGATGCTTTAATGGTGTGGTGTGGGTGTGTTACAGCTGATTCCTGGTGGAAAGGCGGCTCAGGCTGGAGTGGGCGTGGGGGACTGGGTTGTGTCCATCGGAGACTTCAACGCTGAGGAGATGACACACGTTGAGGCACAGAACCAGATCAAAGCAGCCACCGACTCCCTCGTTCTGACACTCACCAGGTAAACACACACATGCACACGTTCACACATCTTTATTTCCCCTTTCTCAGCTGGTGTGTATACCTGCTCTTCTTTTAGCTGGTGTGCACACAAACACACACTCCCCTCCAGTTGGCATGACAGGTGTCTCTTGAACAATAGTGTTTTAAACTCTCAACACCAGCGCTCTGCCTCTGACTGTACCCTTGCTTGTTTTCTAAACCAAATGGCTTAATTTGATCCAACTGTTTTCATGAAAACAGTAGTAAACAAATGAATTCTTGGTAAAATAACAGTTTTCACAAATGCTCTCCTGCTGAATCTCAGCTGAACTTACAGCAATTGAAGTAATGTATTTTGGAAGGTTGGATTTTGGTTTGATTCTGCCACAGTGGTTAAAATCCGTGTGCTTGATATGAACATAGAAATTGGTCAACAAAGGTTTATGTAAAAAAAAAATATTTTTGCAGCACTATTAATATGCTTTTTAATTTATTTTATTTTATGTTAACGGTGGTGCAGCAGGTAGTGTCAGTCACACAGCTTCAGGGACCTGGAGGTTGTGGGTTCAAGTCCTGCTCCGGGGGAGTGTCTGTGAGGAGTGTGGTGTGTTCTCCCTGTGTCCGCGTGGGTTTCCTCCGGGTGACTGTCTGTGAGGAGTTGGTGTGTTCTCCCCGTGTCCGCGTGGGTTTCCTCCGGGTGACTGTCTGTGAGGAGTTAGTGTGTTCTCCCTGTGTCTGCGTGGGTTTCCTCCCACAGTCCAAAAACACATGTTTGTAGGTGGATTGGTGACTCAAAAGTGTCTGTAGGTGTGAGTGAATGTGTGAGTGTGTGTTGCCCTGTAAAGGACTGGCGCCCCCTCTAGGGTGTATTCCAGCCTTGCACTCAATGATTCCGGGTAGGCTCTGAACCCACTTCGACTCTGAACTGGATAAACCATTACAGATTATGAATGAATGAATTTTATGTGAACTTTTTTTTATTTTTTATTTTTTTATTTTAAACTTAGATTGTTTTCAAGAGTTCTCCTCATGTCACCTTTTTCAAACCGCCTGAAAAACCTGCTCACAGGCCTGACAACCCTCACCACACTTCTAACTCCTGGTCTAGAGGCTGAGAACAAGATGAAAATAGATAGACTGACATCCAAGATCTGCCAGCATAGGAACAAGGGTTTATTAGGTGCTCTTCTTTTAGAAATTGAAAAAAAAAAATCCAACCCAGGAAAGGTCAAGTCCTGTTAATATTTTCCTTGAGCAGCTGTAAGTAGTAATTACCCACTTCTGGTGAGTGTTCACTGAAATGACAGAAACGACATGTGAATGTGCTTCAAAATAGAATTGCAGTGAGTTGCCTTTTAGGTCTCGAGACAGTGTTATATGCCAGAGGAGTTGGGTGGTCAAAAATGACATCTGACCACCTTCTAACTGCAGATTTTCCCCTAAAAAAAACACCCAAGTGCATGCAATCCAGCAGGAGGCAATAAGAAAAAAGAGAGCGAGACGATGACTGAGCGATGCATGATCTCTCCGGCCTCTGGGAGAAAAGGGGAGAAGTGTGTGGTTTTGCGATGAGTAATGGGAGAAGACATACTCATCCGAGGAATGATGGATAGACTGCGTTTCTCTCCTCCCTTCTTCCTCCTGCGCTCTGTCATTAGCCTGCCGCTGTTGTATCAACACACACTGATGATGAAAACCCTCAGTAATGGGCCAAGCCACAGGCAGAGCTGCGGCCATCTCCTTTTTAGGCATAAGAAGAACGCTTTGTCTTTGTGTCTGAAATTACTGAGTGAAAGCCCGTGTAGTGGTTAGTAACGGCTCATGTAGATGAGTTTAGTTTACTTGTGAGGCAACTGGAGGTGATGTCATTGTGCGACGTGACCTGGCATGAGTTCCGGGAAACTCGATGAACCCATGTGTCATGGGTTTTATTTTTATATTTATATGCTTATATATTTATTCACAACCCCAATCTAGACTGTGGGAGCTGCTGGAGCTCCGTTCTCGTCTCCTCCGAGGATTTGCGTGCCTCCTAAATCCAGAGCGAGCTGTTCATGATGAAGACAGAGCTGCTCTTTTCTTCCTCGGGCTGTGAGAAAGAGAGAATATGAAGGCTTTCTCATGCACCACTGAGCTGTGGAATTCTAACAAGTGCTAGAGTCGGCTCACTGGAGACTCGGAAAGAGTTTGGCAGTAGCTCGGTTTCTATCCACTTATTTTATGCATATTTTGGCATACAGAAAAAAAAACAATGCAGTGTTGAGGTCCATACAGTTGCATGGGGTTTTGTATTCTCACTTTGTGTATAAACCTTTTGCAGATGTGATAAATTAAGTTGGATGTTAAGATGCTATAAGCATTGTTAGATTTATCATTGATTATGCTTTGACTGTTCACCTTTGGAACCATAGGCTTTGACTGCGGTAGGTTCCTTCTCCTTTGTTGCAACACATTGTTGGTGGTGATTGCAGCAAAATGATATGGTTGTTTGTCTCTGGCAGGACATAATTGAAGGTGTGACTCTGAACATGTCCGTGCAGTCAGAGATGAAGTTTTCTACTTGGTTCTTACTGCTTTTGGACCAGTTGTGTCACTGGGTTTGTGATTTTCAAAGAGCTCTTGGAAACATTGTTTGGAGGTTTGCGTGTCCCGCACAGAGTAAACGCTGCCCCTCCTTCTTCCTCGTTGGATCTTGCCAAGTTTCTGGGCTCCACTTTTTTTTGGATGAATTTCCTCTGTGGTGTTCCCCTGGCAGACTTTTGGACTGATCTAGGAACTGTCGTTTGCCTGACCTCACCGCACAAGTTCCCTGAGCTGCTGACGTGAATATGAGTATGGCGAGGTCTTGCTTTATTGTGTGACCTCAGCGTGTAGCTCCCTTCCCTGTTCTTTCCAGCTGACGTGCTGAAAGGATTTCACCTGGGATAAACAGTCTGTTAAGAACTTTCAGAGAAATTCATGTTTGGTTGCTGTTGCTATGTTGTTATGAAGTCATGTACCTCATAAGAGCCACCAGACAGAGTTCTGTGCAAAAACCAGAGGCCACCCTTCATATGTTTTAGATGTTTTTGAAGCACATACACGATAAAAAGAAGCTATTGATGCTCTCAGAATAATAGAGATTCACTGCCCTAGAGCCCTAAGCATGGTTGAATACACCTTAAGTTAAAGGAAAACCTAATGAGATTGCATAAAATCCCTCAGATGTTTCACTTAACTAAGAGAAAACTGTAAAGGATTTACTGTAGTGTCTGAGGTTTTGTGGCTGTAATAGTCTACTGTTCCCATGACAACAATGCCTCAGAGAAAAAAGCGAGAGGTGTTTTAACAGCTTTTAAAATAAACACATTGGAAACAAATGGGGCAAATGAAAAGAAAACCTCACTGGAATGAGAAGGAGAAAGGTATTTTATTAGAAGAATATGTGAAAAAATTGCAGCACTGTCAGGAGCTGTGAACTGTGGGTAACGCGTGGTTGCGCGGTGTATAGTCTCCGAGGTCATCTTCCAGCTCACTAGTGATGTCATATATTGAATGACAGTCAAATCTACAGTCTCTTAAAGGCTAAGCACCAGCGATATGAAAGTGTCAAACAAATAAATACAGTGGAATTTGAGTTCCTAACTTGTGTTTATTGATAGTCAGAAAACATGTTATTTCTCACTAATTCAAGGAATAAGGTTTAAAAGACCGTTGTTCCCCCCCCCCCCCCCCCAAACGGTGTTTGGAAACTCTAATAGGCGTCTTGCCTGTGACGTAGATGGTGGACAACAACTCTAGAAGTTGCACTTAATTTAATGCAAAATAACGAAAAGGTGTGTTGTTTTTGGCTGCAATCATTCAATGTACAGTGGGACATCTGTGCACAAATGGCCCAAAGATCCCAAAATATCCAGAAAATGGACTCAATTTGTCAACTTTAAACGCGCACTTTGGAAAGGACCATCCGCTCACTCCGTTATCTGTAGCTCATTTCACTGGCGCTTTTCCAACAATATGGGCATGTAAGGACACCAACGAAAGGTGTTCAAGAGCCTCTGTAACATGGAGGTAAACAGGGTAAGGACACTCACTTCGCCTGTTTTAGTTGGTGTTAGTTAACGTTAGCTTGACTTGCTAAACTCTGTGGCTCAGATTATACTCGGCTACGTAGCTGCATTACGGAGGTTTATAGTGTCGGATGAATTCGAGTTCGACTTTGATCACATTTACAAGAATAACGGTACCTCTACATTTGAGTTTAGCTTATTGCTAGGCTATTGTCATGAATAATGTTGGTTATTTAGCTATCAGCTAGATACTGTCATAACAGTCAGTCATAACGGTGTTTTACCACGGCGTTGTTCAGCTGTTGTCCACCAGTGACGTCACAGTCGCGTTCAAGAATTTCCGTAGTGAGCTCAGGTTTTTCCGTCAATTTAATAAAATTGTCAGTTTTAAAGCAAATTAAGCTGCTATTTTCATTTTAATTCACACTTATATCTGTCAGTAACTACAATAATGTTAAATATTCATGGAGGTCCATTAAGTGGTGCTTAGCCTTTAATGTGTCTCCCCTTGCTCAGAGGGTCTAGAGGATGGTCTCTATCTCAAATTTAACTCAAGTACACATTCAGCTTTTAAAAACCAGACACATTTTTTTATTTTGTCTTTTGGTAGTTAAAGGGAGCTTCTATGTCCCTCGAATAATCCTGAGGGACCTTTTTTTAAGATTTTCCTGCAGTTCATTCCTCCTCCTTGTTTTTTCAGAATGTGTACACTCTCTAACACTGCTTTTCTGTCTTTTGTCCGTCATCTCATCCTGTTTGTTTCCTGCAGTTGTGGTTAGCTCAGATAACTTTTACAGCATCTGTCTCTTTTTAGCGAGTTGCAGGCCACACTCGGCTATAGCCACTGTCACAGGAAGCGATGCACAGTCACAGGAACAGAAACTCATGGGGTGTGGGGGTTGCTTGTGGAATGTCAAAACTCCTGTGTTTCTGTGCCACTTTTAGTTTTCCTCACTTGTGTATCGCAGCTGAGGATAAGAAGTAATAGAATGAGATATGAACAGCTTTGGGGAAAGGGAACATTCCGTGTGTTTGGGGAATTTATTCAAGCTCTCACATTTTCCACAGAACATATATTACTGTATAACTGTGAGCTTGTGAACCACTTACTCAATGTGAATTGACACTAATAACAGCAAAAGACCATCATTATGCACTGAATGGCATGACACGACTGTGTGAATAACTGCTGAGCTCAATCTATCCTCGCTTTAAAACCTAAGCTAATGCTGGGATAGACCACAGCTTTTAAGATTTAAGATTCAAATTAAAGATACTTCAGCTGTTTTGTGGTGGCCTTCCACATTTCAGGGATATAAGCATGTAAAAGATGGTTTCAGTATGTTTGTGTGAGAGGGATTCAGGACCGATACTGAGCTTGTGATGGTCGCCCCTGTGCTTATGTGGTAGTGTTATTTTCTTCTAATAATTTATGCCATGTTTGTTCCAGAAACAGCTAATGGCTGTCTCAGCTGTCACCCTGGAGTGAGCTAATGTTTGCAATATGCAGTTCATCACTGTGACGTCTATTTCAGGAATTAGGGATTCACTCCCCGGACACGCTGCAGCTGGACAAAATAGTTGAGCATTTAATTAAAGATGGGGAAATAAGGCAATTTAAAGTTATTTAAATATTTGTTGTGGTAATTAAATGCATATTACTTTTCTCTTTTAATGTGATCCTGTTTGTTTTGTTTGTTTGTTGGTTGGTTTTGGCCAAAGCATCTGCAAAAAGTTAAAATCATCAAGCTGCTAATTCCAGCTGTTCCAGCTGCAGAGTGCCTGGGGAAAAATTAATCCGTTGTGGTCCGCTGTCCTTACACTTTAAAAATTGCACGTTACATGATGACTTTTGGGTGGAATGCTTTATTAAGGCCAACCTCACAGCTGCAAAACCAACATCATGATCATCGAGGCTCTGAATTTTTACAATGTTTACTTCTCTGTTGATTCTACAGCAAATGTCCTCAGTTTTAGATGTGATTTGCCGGGGCGGGGGGGGGGCAGCTGTACCCTTTTATTGTTACATTGATGTTCTTTTGTATGTACACTGACACTGGGCACACATTTGTAATTCATTATCTGGAACCCTTATCCAGTTCAGGGTCGCGGTGGGTCCAGAGCCTATCTGGAATCATTGGGCGCAAGGCAGGAATACACCCTGGAGGGGGCGCCAGTCCTTCACAGGGCAACGCACACACACATTCACTCACACCTACGGACACTTTTGAGTCGCCAATCCACCTACCAATATGTGTTTTTGGACTGTGGGAGGAAACCGGAGCACCCGAAGGAAACCCACGCGGACACTGGGAGAACACACCACACTCCTCACAGACAGTTACCTGGAGCGGGAATCAAACCCACAACCTCCCGGTCCCTGGAGCTATGTGACTGTGACACTACCTGCTGCTCCACCGTGCCACCTACATTTGTAATTTTGACTGTTTAATGCTTCTGTCACTTGTAAATGATTTGTGCTACAACGAATAAATCATTGTAATTTCAATCGGTAACTCTTAATTTTATCTTCCCTCTTTCTCAACAGAGCTTTCCAGGCTGGTGAAAGGGAACAGAAGGTAAAGAGAACTTGCATGGCACACCCACAATGCTCCTGTAGTGTTTCACAGTCCACTAATGATGACTGTAGTAGCACATTTAGAGAACGACTTCTATCAAAGTGAACACTAAGGCTGCACAATGACTATATTAATCATATTGTTATTGTGGTACGATTAACGGAAAGTGCCGAAGTGACACAAAGCATTAAATTACCTTACACATGATTCAGAATTATAGGTTCACCTTCTGATCACAAGATCACAAACTACTAGCCTGTGAGTGTGTTTTTACTGTTCTCTTATTGATTGTAAAATATGTGAAACAATAACAGCTACTGTTAAACAAACCTGTGTTGTCATGCTGAGTTTTATTTATTTTTTATAAGACTTGTTATTGAACATTGGAATACGTTACCAATTTTGCAGCCCTTTTGAACACGCCCACTTCCTGTTCTCCCTCTATAATATATATATATAATAGAAATAATACGGTCTCCTGATGCTGTGTAATTCTACAAAGCCCACCACATACGCATTTGCGTCAGTTTTTCTGTGCTACACTGCAGGAGCATTACTGTTTGATCACTATGTGATTGATTGCTGTTTGCTTGCCTTTTGATGACCTGACGTTTGTTCCTGCACTCTGATTAAAGCTCTTTTTTTGGCAGTTTGGATAGTTGTGCACTGCAACAGAACGTACAATCCCAGAAACAGCCCTGGTCCGCCAGTGTTTTGTCCTTTAGAGTGTTCCTGGACAATGCGCAGAACCAGAGTGTTGATAAAATTTACATTGTATTTGCATTGTGTAAATTTAACAGCAATAAACAAAGTCAGCAGAAGTTGGTTTCATGCGATCTGAGCCTTTAATGAATCCACGCCACCTGAGGCACTGCTGCTTCCCGACATTGGCCCTCAGAGTCCAGTATTTTTCTTATTTAAATTTGTTGTGGTTAACCCAGCCGCTCAGAAATTCTTTTTCTTTTTAACCACACCTAAGGGCTCCTTCAACCTGCAGAGAACTGTAACCAGATAGAAATACTTCTCTAATTGTGACAGACATTGACAGCAGTAGATTGAAGCCGTACACAAATTCCATGCACTTTGACCTTAAAGTGGCCAACTAGTGAACTCAGTATTCGTCCCTTCAGCAGTGGCTCATTTCCTGTCCGCATTTGAGTGGGTGAATTGGCGCCCTCCTGTGGCCACGGTAAACCAGCGCACAGGCCTGAAGAGCAGCATTCTTGTCCTAATCCCAGCCACCTCGTTCAATGGGTGATTTTTGGAAGCCACTCAAATGATGAGTGCAGAGGCAGCAGAAAGCAGAGAGAGCTGCTGCTTTGGCCAGTGCCCAAGAGAAATATTCCTGAGACAAAAGGGTGTGCTTGCAGTGCCTCGAGCCGTTCCCTCCTCGCTGCGGTGCGGTGCTGAATAGGCGATGACACTTTTATCACTTCACAAAAGCATTAGCTTTATTTTGTGGTTGCTCTCGGTGAAAAACTAAACACGGTCCTGAATAAAAGGGCAACAAGAACCGAACCTGTGTGACGTCCTACAGGTTTTAAAGATTCACAGGAGCAGTAATTGTGATCTAAAATGTGGAGATTGACAGAAAATGCTGCATTTAATTTCAACGTAGGTTTTTAATATAATAACCAGGGGCTAATATCGTTTCTATTCAGTGAGCTATTGACAGCTCCTTGTTTGTATCTGGGATGGTCCATTCTGTTCGTATAGACAGCACAGTTGTGCTTGGTTTGATCTGCATGTTTGTTTGTGTGTGTGTTCCTTGTCTGACCCTCAGGCTTCACTTGCTGCTGCACCCAGCCAACCAAAGTACATCTTCACGCCCAGCACGAGCATAAACAAGATGGCACGGCCTTTCTCAGCAGCTGCTGTTAAATCCAGCTCTGGGCCTGTCATCAAACCTGTGACATACTCACCCAAGCTTAACTCCGCTGCCCCTAACCCCAGTGCTCCAGCACCAGCCAGCACGCCGCCGTCTCACAACGGGTAGGTGACCACAGCCCACGGCCAGTCCAAAAGACCTCCTCTCTCTCTTGTTCTGGTCTGATGTTAATGCTGCTTTTCTCCTCATGTTCATTGGTTAAGAGAAGCTCAGAGCATGCACCCGTATCTCCGGCTTGGTTCAGCACTGGCCTCAGTTTAAGAGGGGAGTGGAAGCTAAGGCTAAATAACTGTGCATAAGATATATACGGCAACTCCTTCAGAAAATGGATTCAATCGTTGTGCAATCAGTTCATTCACCGTCAAACTCACGTCTGTCACAGGGCCTGCTCTCTTTTAGGTCTTTAGAAAGAAGCTTGCTGTGCAGGCAACGTACTCTTAAGCATCTTTAATATTCTCAGCTCACACAGTTCCCCGTGAAGTGGTATGATTTGCCTGTTGTTTGCTGTGATGTCTTTCTCTATTGCTTTGTTTTTTTTTTTTGACAAAGACAAAAGTCTTCTCCAGAAACGATGCTCACTGCATTTACTTTCACTTATCCACGGACTTTCCTTCAATTTTCCTTTGCCATTTTTGCAAACTAGTCCCAATTGATGCCCGAAATTCATTGCCATGGTTGTGTAAAAAGCTCTATTTGCACAACCTGTGGCTACGGCGGAATGCTCAAATACATGTGTAGCCTCTAAAAATGTAGGAAGGGCCCGATACAGTTGAGCGTAGGGTCATCTGCTGCCCGAGGTTCCCCACGCCTGCTCCGAGGCCTTATCTGACAATAAGATAAATGTGATTAATCATGATTAGCTTCAGAAAAGTGTGATTAATTATTTTAATCTTTTTTTGCAGCTGTAGTGTAGAATATATACAGAGCAGAATCAACACCTGGATCAGTTACTGCTAATCCAAAATGTGCTCAATGATGCCTTCGCTTATACCTCATAAATTTCCCCCCGAGGGACGGGGAGATTAATGAATAACAGTGAGACCGACTGAGTGAAAGCCTCTGTCCCTGTAAAGACTCTACTGTAATTCTGTGGTAAATGAACACACAGTTCTTACAGACAGGCCTTGTGTTTCTAATACATTGTGTGTGTGAGAGAGAGTGGGTGGGGGGTGGGTGCGAGTTGAACAACATCTGGACAAAAGGAGAGACACAATGAGCAATGTCAAAGGAAATGTCACTCACTCACTCCGCTTTCTCTCAAACTTTTTGTCTCTCTATTTTTTCTCTCTCCTTTCTCATTGTATATATCTTCTTTTTTCTTTATTTATTTTGTCTCCATCTTTCTGTAACTCATTTTTTTCTGTCCGACATCCTTCTGTTTTTGTGTTGCTTGCACGAGTCTCTGTTTCTCTCTCTCTCTCTCCATCTTCTCCCTCTCTCTCCATCTCCCTCCTTCTCTCTCTCTCTCTCTCCCTCCCTCTCTCTCTCTCTCCCTCCCTCTCTCTCTCTCTCCATCTCCCTCCTTCTCTCTCTCCATCTCCCTCCTTCTCTCTCTCCATCTCTCTCTCCATCTTTCTCTCCATCTTTCTCTCCATCTCTCTCTCTCCATCTCTCTCTCTCCATCTCTCTCTCCCTCCTCTTCTCTCTCTCTCTCTCCTTCTCTCTCTCTCTCTCTCCCCATCTCCCTCCCTCTCTCTCCCTCTCTCTCCCTCTCTCTCCCTCTCTCTCTCTCTCTCTCCTTCTCTATCTCTCTCTCTCTCTCTCTCTCTCTCTCTCCTTCTCTATCTCTCTCTCTCTCTCTCTCTCTCTCTCCTTCTCTATCTCTCTCTCTCTCTCTCTCCTTCTCTATCTCTCTCTCTCTCTCTCTCCTTCTCTATCTCTCTCCCATCTCCCTCCTTCTCTCTCTCCCTCTCTCTCTCCCTCTCTCTCTCTCTCCCTCCTTCTCTATCTCTCTCTCTCTCTCCCTCCTTCTCTATCTCTCTCTCTCTCTCTCCCCATCTCCCTCTTTCTATCTCTCTCTCTCTCCCCATCTCTCTCCTTCTCTCTCTCCCTCTCTCTCTCCCTCTCTCTCTCTCTCCCTCCTTCTCTATCTCTCTCTCTCCCCATCTCCCTCCTTCTCTCTCCCTCTCTCTCTCCCATCTCCCTCCTTCTCTCTCTCCCTCTCTCTCTCTCATCTCCCTCCTTCCCTCTCTCTCTCATCTCCCTCCTTCCCTCTCTCTCTCATCTCCCTCCTTCTCTCTCTCTCTCCATCTGCTCTCTCCATCTTCTCTCTCTCTCCCTCTATCTGCTCTGTCTCTCTCTCTCTCTCCATCTGCTCTCTCTCTCTCCTTCTCTATCTCTCTCCCATCTCCCTCCTTCTCTCTCCCTCTCTCTCTCCCTCCTTCTCTATCTCTCTCTCTCTCTCCCTCCTTCTCTATCTCTCTCTCTCTCTCCCCATCTCCCTCTTTCTATCTCTCTCTCTCTCCCCATCTCTCTCCTTCTCTCTCTCCCTCTCTCTCTCCCTCTCTCTCCCCATCTCCCTCCTTCTCTCTCCCTCTCTCTCTCCCATCTCCCTCCTTCTCTCTCTCCCTCTCTCTCTCTCATCTCCCTCCTTCCCTCTCTCTCTCATCTCCCTCCTTCTCTCTCTCTCTCCATCTGCTCTCTCCATCTCCCTCCCTCTCTCTCTCCATCTTCTCTCTCTCTCCCTCTATCTGCTCTGTCTCTCTCTCTCTCTCCATCTGCTCTCTCTCTCTCCTTCTCTATCTCTCTCCCATCTCCCTCCTTCTCTCTCCCTCTCTCTCTCCCTCTCTCTCTCTCTCCCTCCTTCTCTATCTCTCTCTCTCTCTCCCCATCTCCCTCCTTCTCTCTCCCTCTCTCTCTCCCATCTCTCTCCCATCTCCCTTCTTCTCTCTCTCTCTCTCTCTCATCTCCCTCCTTCCCTCTCTCTCTCATCTCCCTCCTTCTCTCTCTCTCTCCATCTGCTCTCTCCATCTCCCTCCCTCTCTCTCTCCATCTTCTCTCTCTCTCCCTCTATCTGCTCTGTCTCTCTCTCTCTCCATCTGCTCTCTCTCGCTCCCTCCCTCTATCTGCTCTCTCTCTCTCTCTCTCTCTCTCTCCATCTGCTCTCTCTCTCTCCATCTCCCTCCCTCTCTCTCTCCATCTTCTCTCTCTCTCCATTTCCCTTCCTCTCTCTCGCTCCCTCCCTCTATCTGCTCTCTCTCTCTCTCTCTCTGTGTCTCTCTCTCCCTCCCTCTATCTGCTCTCTCTCTCCGCTGTGATAAAGAGGCTGGCATTAAGCAGCTGGCTGTATGTTTCAGTTTTTTTTTCTTTTTTTCCCCTGTTTAGCTGTGGTGGTCCCAGCGCTGCTCAGGTGTCCAGTTTTTCACACAGAGTGTGCTTGGAGCAGCGCGCTGTGTCAAACAAGCTCCCGCTCTGTTTTCCACTCCTCCTCTTTATCGTCCCTGTGCGTCGCCGCATCACCGCTGCCAGAGACGGCTGGAGGGGGAGGCTGCATTTTAACGAGGCCTTTTTTATTTTAACACTCAAAACAACAGATGTTGCTGGTCAAGAGGAGCCAGGACAGGAGGCAGGAACATCTCTGCTTTGTGAGGCATTGGGGGAAAGAGTCGAGAGGTGCTGCTTCTGTGCGTTTGCGTGTGTGAACGTTTACAGAGAACAGACCTCTGCGCAGTTCAGTGCCAGATTACAGTCAATATGGTGAATTTAAAATACTGGATACAAGTGCTAAATGTTAGGCCTCGTATTATATTAGAAATACAAGTACGTTTTAAAGCACATTTAATTGGAATTTAAAACTCAGTATTCTCTAAACTTTGGGTATTAATGCTACTTTCATGATCGCTAACACCGAAATCACCATCTTTAAATCATCTCCAGTAACAGAACAAATCGATGCAGTGCTTTTTTCTGATGAAACTCACAACAAATACAATGACCACTAATTGCTTCACACTCTCCATTTCCAAACTACTACATTTTTAGCTTATGTTTTGTTGAATAAAATGTCCATTTTTAACACTGCATTGCATCTTCCTTAAAAGCGCACAGCTGACTGAATTAACAAGAAAACTGCAAGCTGTTTGACTATATTTCTACATATTTCTTGGGATATTAGACCTCACGTCCTGAGACTGTATAAAAACAAGTGAGGTGTGTGTGTGTGTAAGATGGCTGACGGTTGATTTCAGGTCTCACGATGTTGTCCGTTGCTGTTTATAGAGCTCGGACCCTCCCCTAAAATCCGCTGAGCCCTCAGGGTGCTGAATTACTTAACAGCCGTACTTAGAAACATCCTCACCTTGGTGTGTCCTCTTCTTTTCCATAAGAGACTCAACAGGCTCCTCACTTCTAAGCACGCCGTAATGAATTTGTTATTTACACAAAATACGCTTTTGCTCGCTGTTGAAATACAAGGTTATTAACTCTTGGCTTCTTTGTGGCCAGGGAAGCAATGTGCATTGAATGTTTATAGCAGCACTGAGCAGTGTGTGTCGGGTGAAGTTTATTCAACTACGTCTGTGTTTTGAAGTTGTTTACAGCACCGCTCATAGATGAGTGTTTACCTGTCGCTGCACACGGCCGTTGTGTCTACGCGTTGTGGCTGCTATTCCAAGAGCTTCAGAATCAACTAAAAAGAGCAGAATGACTCAAAACGTGCTGCTAGCTGTTTTTGGAACCATAGGAATAGGGGGGAAATGGTTGTTACCTGTTTACGCCTTTTGAGTCACTAAGACATCACAGGCTGAATTGGAGCTACTGTGCAAGATGTTAAAAGGGAAGGCTGTTCTGTGGCATGAATAGTCTCGGCGCTGTAGTTTGACCTAACCCTGTCTTTCCTCCACAAGAGCAACACGGAGGAAGATCAGAGACCGAGTTTGAGGCTTACGGTTGTTACGGCCGAGTAATTCATGACTGGTGGTTGTTAAGAAGAAGCCATTTTAAAGCTTGCATGAGGTTTTCTTCATGTTCTGCAAAGTGTGGGCTTTTTTGCTTCAGCTTCTTGGTTTTCACTTGAGTGTGTGTTTTTGTGTAGTTTATTTATATATTTACTATTGTTATTTTTAATTATTATTTTTTTTCTCTCTCTCATGCAGCAGCCGGAGATTATTGACAAGTTAGTAGACTCCACCTTTTCACTTTTTCTTTCATGTGGTCAAATGGTTGTCTGACACCTGCTGTTTAGTCTTGTCCAGCTCTAGAGCACAGTGATCCCTCGTTTTTCGCGGGGGATGCGTTCCAAGACCACCCACGGAAAACGAATTTACGCGAAGTAGAGGAAAGAGATTTTTTTTAAATGTATTTAACGAGTATTTGGACGTTTTAAAACCCTCCCTGTTACTGGTAACAACCCACCCTTTGCATTAAACAGTCATTCTCTAATGTTTTTCAGCTGGAACTACATGTGATATCCTACGTTTCTTTAATAGAGTCATTCCTAAGCTGTGATTTAGCGTCAGTAAATTTCACTCGGATGTAGACGTGAACAATACTTGTACCGTACGTGAGAAATACTTGTAAATAATAAAAGAAAATACTTTTGGCTATTCATCTTTCACAATTTTTCCCTCAATATCCACAATATAACGGCCATAAGCCCCCCTTGAAAAAACTTGTGAAGTAGTGAATCCGCGAAAGTTGAACGGCGAAGTAGCGAGGGGTTACTGTAGATTCTGTCAAATCCCCGACAGCAACCGACAGTTATTTTCTTCTTTGCTGTGATTGCCATTGCTGTGGTTAAATGTGGTTATTTTGACGACATCAATGCCTTGATTTATCCTTAAAAAAACCCAGAGAATATGGCTGATGTTAGCATTCTCAACATCTAAGGCTCACTGAAATGTTCCAGCCTTCTGTAAGATCAGCATAACGAAGGTCATTGTTACAGTTATTAACAAGAATTACATTATCATACACAGCCCTTAGGTTCGGTTTACGAGTCTAGCTCTAGGCTGGCAAAGCACAAGTCTTCTCAAACTCTGATAGATCTTGGTTTTCAACATCAGCTTCACTGTCACTGCATTCACAAGGCATCGCACAAATGCATTGATCAAATTGGTGCTTTGATATCGGTGCTTTTGCGTGGGAGAAAATCGTTCAGACGTTCCATATATTCACCTCAAGTGTAAAGGCCTGTTAGTGAAAGATCCTGCTTTCATTTTTCTGCAGGAAGCAAAAAATACATGGGTTTAAACTGAACAACTCGGAGCTATGTCTTTTTATTTTAAACGGCGAGTTAGTTCCCAGCTGTGGATATTTATTAAATAGAATGATTCGGCAAGAAATGAGGTTCCTGCAGCTGTTGAGTCAGTGTCGGAATGTTTCCCATAGCCTTTTTCACAAGAAAATGTCCAAATCTGTTTCTCAGGACGTTTTCCAGAGTTGCCCTTTCACACATGTAGCATACAGCCGTGTTCGCGTTTGATGTCCAGGTCTTGTTTTCTTTTTTACAACGCAGGAGCTATGACCTTAACATTCCTAACACTGGCCCACACCAAAATGTCCTTGTGAATGCAGCCTTATGTTCAGTTAATGCTGTAGCTACCCTCCATTGCTTTCTTCTTTCTTTTAATATTTCTGTCTGTTGTTATGTCCTGCACTCTCTTTTCCTCCTCTTTTTCAGTCGAGGCGAGGGCTTCTATGAAGACATGTACCCTGAGAAGTAAGTGGTGATGGCATGTTGCTTTAGAGCATTCTGCCTGAGAGTATTGAGAGAGAAAGGAGTTTGTCCTCAGAGTGACCCTCACTGCTTTGCACTTATCTCACCATTTATCGATGTGGTATTCGCACCGAGTCATTTGAGTCACTTATCATAACACGGTGCCTTGTGTGGCTTGAGTGAATCGCTAGCTGTCTGAAGGGGTGCTTTTAGATCTGTCACAGGGATGTTTTTAATGCATGTGTTGTGTATACAAGTGCTATATAAGGAAAATAAATGGCTTATTTTTATGGACAAGTATAAAGTGCTTGTTCTACAGGATGATTGATCACTTGCATAAACACATTAGCCTGCTTGGTTTGGTTGTTTTGGTTTCTAGTTTGTTGCCGTTGTTGCTATGGAGCGTTGTGATGGCAGCCTTTTCTGGAGAAAGGACCATTGTTAACGGGTCTTCCCCCTCACCCAGGCACAGTCTGCGGATGGAGGGTGCCCCCTGCTTTATCCCAAACGACCGCAGTAAGAAGCGTCTGATCGAGGACACGCAGGACTGGCAGCCACGTACTGGCACCACACAGTCACGCTCCTTCCGCATCCTTGCCCAACTCACAGGAACTGACTTCAGTAAGCCACACACTCTCATCCAGCCTTCAGAGACCCCCCCCTCCCTTTACAAGGCCACTCTCCCCAGTCCAGACTCAGATGAGCAGGCAGCTCACATTTAAGAATTTCAGGCTTTGATGGCACATGTGTGGCTGCTTAGAGCTAACCTCTAGTTATGTCCTGACATGAACCAGCTTGTTAATAGCAGCCTGTCACACCCACATTGGCACAACAGGAAGTGTCTCTGTCCCAGCGCCAGGGTCCTGGGGTTGTGGCTCAGGTTACTCTCTGTGAGGAGTTTGGTGTGTTCTCAGTGTCTGCATGGGTTTCCCCTGGGTTTGGCCATGAACAAAGTATCTATAAGTGTGAGTGTGTGAGGGAATAGCTGCATTCCATTTCACAGGTGTATTCCCTACACACTCATGTGATACCAGCTGGTTTAAGTTCTTTCGGACGGGATGCCCTGCTTTCGTAATTAACTGCAGCCATATACGATACCACCAGAAGCATAAACTTTATAAACGGTAACAGATAATGCATTGAATTTTGATATTTTAGGTTTGAAGTCATATGTCCAGCCATTTTTACTGACACCTTACATAAATGACAAGCTTATCCCCTCCCCTCCTTGTGTAGTTTCTAGTTAAGTCACTGTCCTGGCTGTTGAAGTAGAACAGACTGTGGTCTGAAGGCTTAAGCTTACACCTCACAATCCCTGATCTGATGTTGGGAGTTTAACTGTTAGACAGCGTAAAGCCTGCCGCAGCTTTAGGGGTTAGAGACCGGAGTCTGTGTAGTGTTTGATCACCAGAGTCTGATGTGACCTCTGAACGCTGGAGTTAAACTTGTACACGTCCTTGTTACAGCCCCTAACAGGGTTGACTGTTTCCCCTCCTGTTTGAGCCTCTGTTCATAATCCCCTGCAAAAAGATCTGTCCTCAATCCTCCTTGACAGCGTTTAGTGGGTGTGCGACCTCTTGAATGTGACCTTACGTTGCAGCTAAACGGACTGCATCTGATTTGTGTCTCTCGTGCTTCCCTCAGTGCAGGACCCAGATGATGAGACCATGAAAAGGTCCAGGTAAATGTGTGTGTTTTGTGTGGCTCTAATGAAGTGTGGTGGAAAACACTAACCCACTCCCTCACCTTGGGCCTCTCTCCATCTGAGCGCTGTGTGATCAGCTCGCTCAGCTCAGATGAAGGCCAGCGTTAGATCAGGCTTTGATCCTCCCCAGCCATGAGCTCTGCTCACCTCTAATTAGCTGATCTCGTATTCTGTTATTTGCTGTTACAAGACACATGCGCACCATGCACACTGCACGCTGGCAGGGCAGTTTATAATAGTGCTGCTTGTTTTAAGGCACGGTTTGGAGATCTCTTTGCAGAAGCCTGTTTTCTACAACTTCACAGTAGGATTGAGCACTGCTCGTACTGTGTAATGGGCACGGATAGAAGTGTTGCCTGTTGGAATATTAAAAGACGTATTTGAGTGTTGGCACGGAGCATTTCGCTGCATTTCGAGAGGGCCCTGGGTGATATATGAACCCCTCACCTATTCCTTTGCGGCAACCACGACCTAATGGTTAGAGAAACAAGTTTGGGACCGGAGAGTCACCGGTTCGTTCCCAATAACCAGGAGGAACATACACAGTTGAATTGCCCTTGAGCAAGGCACCTAACCTCCAAAACGCCCTCTGGGTGCTGCTACAGGGGAGTGTGTTAACCGCCCCCTAGTCACCGTATATCAGTACAGCAGATGTGTAAATGTTTAATGATGGATATCGACATCGGCCCAGAATTCCCTTATCTGTGCATCCCTAACAACTTTTTATTTTTACCAGACTTATGCATGGAAGTCCTCAAACTGTGCTGCTTTCTGACTGTGTGTTAGTGTTTCTCTGTGATTATCTCTCTCTCATTCTGTTTTCTTTTTCCATTTGTGTTTTTTGTTTGTTGTTTCATTACCTGGATCTCCTCACCTCCACTGTGCTGCCATGGTGTTGTCCTCTCTCTCTCTCTCACTCTTGCTGTCTGTGTCTCTCTCTCTCTCTCTCACTCTTACTGTCTGTCGCTGTCTCTCTCTCTCTCTCTCTGTCTCTCTCTCTCTCTCTCTCTCTCTCTCTCTCTCTCTCTCTCTCTCTCTCTCTCGCTCTCTCTCTCTCTCTCTCACTCTTGCTGTCTCTCTCTCTCTCTCTCTCTCTCTCTCTCTCTCTCTCTCACACACACTCTTGCTGTCTGTCTCTCTCTTGCTGTCTGTCTCTCTCTGTCTCTGTTTGCGTGCTGGCCGTGGCAGGGAAAAGTTCCTGAGCGAGATTCAGAGCCCTCGCTATGCCAGGCTGAGAGACTGGCACCACGACAGGTCCGCCCGCACCCTCAACATCAAGTCGTGAACCTTTTTGATCCTCCCCTGAAACACTGGTCCCAAAGCCTCCCTTCAAACCAGGGCAATGTGGCTCGCCAGCCATGGGCATCACACACTGACCCCGGCAATATGCTGGACGTGGGGTGGGGATGTAAAAAACTTAAAGTTTAAAAAAAAAAAAATCTTTAAAAGAAAAAAATACAAAACTTTGTGAGGAAACACAGCTGAGATCATAAAGCTGAAGTGGAAAAGAATGCAAACTGAGCCTGACGCCCCATTTCCTCCCTACACACACAGACTGTGTAGAGTTAGCACACTGACAAACCCTCTCTCTCTCCCTCTCTCTTTTCTCTCTCTCCTTTAATCCCGCTTATCTACAGATTGATCTGTAGAGCTGTTACCGTCGGGAGGGAGTTGTCAGCTGTCGGACAGTTCTGTTATTTCACTCCGATTGTGTTAGTGTAGCTCTGTGATTTTGATCTTTCATCTTTTACCCCTTTTTCCCTTTACACTTTCCTTCACTGTGTTTTAATGCTCATCGAAATATTTTCTCTGGCCCTCTCCCTCCCTCTCTGTGACTCTGTCTTCAATGAGCAAAAAGAGCCTGAAACAACCTGTTGACTTTTCTCTGCTTGTTTCTGATTTCATGAATCATTAAAGCCTTTCTTCCTTCCCTCTGTCTCCTCGTTTTCTTTGTCTTTTTGTTGAAGCCTTTGCTTTCTTTGACTTCTTTCCCTTTGTGAGTTTAGAACGATGAGGCTTTGGACCGTCTTTTGATGGTTAATCACCCTCCTGTGGTCAATATTTCACTGGTGTGGGTCATTTACTCAGTGTGAGGAAGATGGAGCAGAGCAGGGTTTACATGACACTGACACGGTCAGAAATACCAGTGTTTTACAGTTCTTTAGACACAGGCGATGAATAAGCGCAAAATGGAGACTGCGTGTATTTAATGAGTCTTAAAATCAGTATTGAACGCTTTTGAAACCTTGAAAATACCAGTTTTTCAGGTTAAAGAGCTGTGCTTTAAAATGGCATTTTATCAAAGTTATTCACTTCAGATCTAAGAATTCCACACTGATCCAGTGCTTTGCTTCCCACAGAAAGGTGTGTGTGTGTGTGTGTGTGTGTGTGTGTGTGTGTGTGTGTGTGTGTGTGTGTGTGTGTGTGTGTGTGTGTGTGTGTGTGTGTGTGTGTGTGTGTGTGTGTGTGTGTGTGTGTGTGTGTGTGTGTGTGTGTGTGTGTGTGTGTGTGTGTGTGTGTGTGTGTGTGTGTGTGTGTGTGTGTGTGTGTGTGTGTGTGTGTGTGTGTGTGTGTGTGTGTGTGTGTGTGTGTGTGTGTGTGTGTGTGTGTGTGTGTGTGTGTGTGTGTGTGTGTGTGTTCTTATGCCCATCACACGTTGATTGGTCTGAGGCCAAATTGAATGTTACAGCAAACACTCATGGGTACTTCATTAAAGAAGGAACTATATCTTGGCTGAAGAACAGCATTTGGGTTTTAGGAGGTGACGTGGGCATGTATTTTACTGAAATATGCCTTTAACGTAAATCAGGACCTCGTTTCCTCTTTAAACATTTCCCAGTGAAGTGTAGTTCACGCTTGGCTTCATTTCAAAGTATTATTTTATGAATGAAACACATGACATACTCACAATTACTGTAATTAAGGGTGTAATTGCTATAACTAATTAATAAATGACTATATCTTTAAAAGCTGTAGATCTAAGCGCTTATCACTTTTTCACAGCATTTGTTGGAGATGATCAAACGGGGTCTTTTTAAAGCGTAATTCCTCCTTTGTTGTGTCTGTCGGGTAGGTATCGCATGCCTGCGCGTGAAAGCCTTTTCTGGTCATGAAAGGAAAGGGGGGAGGAAAAGGAGACTAGTCACGTCTGAACGCTACAGGGCAGTTTGACAGGCGTGTGCTGATGAACAATAATTTAACCCACGGCAATCCATAGAACATTAATCAAAGCTGACTTTTTGTTGCCTCATCGAGTATGAGGAATGGCAGAAACGCACACAGACGGGCGTTTCTCAACCTGAGAAGTAAGTGATGTATGAGGCTGATCATTTTGGTTCTGAAAAAAATGGGTAGAACGGGGTAAGTGTTGGACCTCAGTGCAAGGGGATTTCTTTTAGTTCAGCTGTGTTTCATTTAGAGTAAAAAAGAAAAGGATTTGTTTTAAATAAACTTACTGTTAAAACGTGTGACGCAGTGTGATGTACGTCTCCAGAGCTGTTAATAATCATTACATTATTTTTTACAATATATAAATTATAAAGCCCTTGTCTCTCTTTCTGTCTCTCTCTCTTACTTTCTTTCTTGCTCTCTCTCTTCTCTCTCTTTGTCTCTCTCTCCCTCTTTTCTCACTCTCTTTTCTCTCTTTTGCTCTTTCTGTCTCTCTCTTTCGCTCTTTCTTTCTGTCTCTTGCTCTCTATTTCTCTCTCCCTCTTTTCTCACTCTCTTCTCTCTTTCTCTCTCTTTCTATCTTTCTGTCTCTCTCTTGCTCTCTATTTCTCTCTCCCTCTTTTCTCACTCTTTTCTCTCTTTTGCTCTTTCTGTCTCTCTCTTCTCTCTCTTGCTCTCTTTTGCTCTTTCTGTCTCTCTCTCTTTCTTTCTCGCTCTCTATTTCTCTCTCCCTCTTTTCTCACTCTCTTTTGCTCTTTCTGTCTCACTCTCTTTATCTCTCTTTCGCTCTCTTTCTATCTTTCTGGCTCTCTATTTCACTCTCTCTCTTTTCTCTCTTTTGCTCTTTCTGTCTCTCTCTCTCTCTCTCTCTCTCAAGACCAGGAACCTGAATATATTATTTAATTAAAACAGATCATTCCGCTTTCCCATCTTTAGGATAGCACTTAATACACTGTATCCAAATGTGTGTAGACACGCCCTTTTTAAGTGGAGCACCCATTGTGGAGACACACATTCCAATACGTCAGAATTAACACGCTAAAGCACATTAATGCATATGGAAATATAATGTTTTTAACACTGTGTAAACGCAGCATAACTACTGTTAATTTCAGAAAATTGTCTTTTTCTAAATTATTATTTTGTTTGTGTTACTACTGCGGTCAAAATAATCACAAGATCACCTTAACAGTGCTATGTTTTGGCTAGAAGAGAATAAAGCCCCCTCAGCCTTGGGCTGTGAAGCAGTGGAACTGCATTCTCTAAAGTGACTGAGCCACATCCAACACCTCTGGGATGTTCTGGAGCGGTGTCTATGATCCAGAACTAATCCTCCGTCATCAGACTTCACTAATGCTCTCATGGACAACTACAATCAAATCCTCGCAGCAATGTCCTAGTGTGAGAAGAGCGGACGCTGTAACTGCAGCAGAGAGGAACAAACGGGATTTCAGACGGAATGTTTTTCTGTAAAGCAGGTTTTTGTTAGAAAAGTGTATGAATACTGAGCATAATTACCCACAGCAAACTGTGGCTGAACGTCATTAACCTCAGAGCACCTTCCTGTTCCTCCAGGCCAGGCTACTGATTATTCATTATAAAATGATTTAACCTGCTGACTCTGCTGGGTGTGAGCCTTCCTGAGCAGGATGTTACTGCCAGACTTGATACGGCCCTGTAACATTTTTATTGGCCTGCTCCACTGCTGTTGTTTTTCCTGACAGACTTGATTCTGAGAAACATTTCTCTCTCTCTCTCTCTCTCTCTCTCTCTCTCTCTCTCTCTCTCTCTCTCTCTCTCTCTCTCTCTCTCTCTCTCTCTCTCTCTCTCTCTCTCTCTCTCTCTCTCTCTCTCTCTCTCTCTCTCTCTCTCTCTCTCTCTCTCTCTCTCTCTCTCTAGCCATGGAGTGACCTCCTGCCCCAGCAACACCAAACCAGCTCCAAAACCTGAGACAGCTCGAGGTAAATTGTCCCAACGAAGGCAGACACTGATATAAGGCTCAGTGAAGCAGCCACAGATGATGAATTCTAGTCGGTCTGACCTCCCGTCGTGTTCGTTAAATAACATTTATCTTATCTTTTTATACGCAATTATTTGTAAGTGACCTTGGGCCCCTGAGAAAATATGAAAAAATATGATGATTTGGGCCGCAAGCAATTATTTGAGTAATATAAACAGAATAAATACAGTGAGTTACAGGATAAATACCCACTGTCCTGTACCAAGTGTAGCAACTCAATCGCAGATTATAGTAAATCAGGGGCGCTGGATATGAAATGCATGGGCTAGAAACTATATCAGGAGTGGAAAATTACGGAGCACTTTGTAGTTCTACAATTACAGACTGTAGTCAACCTGTTTCTCTGCTGCGGTGCCGTTCAAACTTTGAAGCTTTGTCCACTCAATGTCCGCTCGGTTAGACACTCCTACCTCGTTGGTCCATCTTCATTTCATTCATTATCTGTAACTGCTTATCCAATTCAGGGCCGCAGTGGGTCCAGAGCCTACCTGGAATCATTGGGCACAAGGCGGGAATACACCCTGGAGGGGGCGCCAGTCCTTCACAGGGCAACACAGACACACACATTCACTCACATCTACGGACACTTTTGAGTCGCCAATCCACCTACCAACGTGTGTTTTTGGACTGTGGGAGGAAACCGGAGCACCCGGAGGAAACCCACCACACTCCTCACAGACAGTCACCCGGAGGAAACCCACGCGGACACAGGGAGAACACACCACACTCCTCACACAGTCACCCGGAGCGGGAATCGAACCCACAACCTCCAGGTCCCTGGAGCTGTGTGACTGCGACACCTACCTGCTACACCACCGTGCCGCCATTGGTCCATCTTGTAGATGGAAAATCAGAGACAGCAGCCCATCTGTTGCTACACAGTTACCACCGTAACACACACTAACACACCCCACCACATCAGTGCCACTGCAGCGTTGGGAATGATCCACCACTCAAATCATACCTGCTCTGTGGCGGTCCTGATCACTGAAGAATGGGGATAAGAAACAATGCAGGGAAACAAATGGACTACAGTCTGTAATGTTAGAACTACAGTGTTTCTGTAGGGTAATTGGTGCTGATAAAATGGCCAGTCAGTGTAGATACAAGGTAGCCCTGTGATTTGCCAGGAAGGTTGCTAGGAGTAACCTTTTTTCCCCCTTATGTATTTGATTAATATTACATATTTATTCACTCCTTTGTTTGAAACGTTAGTGACTTATTGATTGATAATCTCTCTGCATGTTTATCCAGCACTGACTCTGACCTCTTAGTAAACACTAATGGTAGCAATATGAAGATTAATGTGTCACTATGTTTCTGCTTACTGACCTTTAGCTCCAGCGCCTGCCAAACCTCCGGGCAATTCTGCACCGTCCTGCCGCCCCCCGTGGGTGACAGACCCCAATTTTGCAGAGCGTTACCACCCAGAAAAGACGAGCACCGTGGTGACGCAGCACAGCCAGCCAGCGCAGCCCACGCCCATGCAGCAGCGCAGCTCCATCCTACAGGCAGCACAGCAGAACCCCGCTGAGAACACCGGGCGCACCCCACTCTGCGCCGCATGCAAGAAGATCATCAGGTAAAACGGCACTCCGGCGCTAAACTTGAGCAGCACTGCTGAGTCTGATCCAGTTGCAGAGGGAAAGGGGGATAACAGTGTTCTGAGCAGCTGTGTGTGGGGGTGTATGTGCAGGACTGCATTCAATTCTGTAGATTTTTTTGTCTTTACAGAGGTCATACTCTTATTTTCACACAAAAAACCCCAACAAAAACCATCTGGTCACGGTGGCTAAAAGTTTGCTTGCGACCCGTATTTTCAGCGTCCAAAATCGAGTGGCTCCAGTCGTGAGGTGACGGGCTGCGAGTGCTTAAAGAGCAGAAATCAATGGGGAAATGTGGAGGTAAATGTCAATATTTAGAAAAGGAGAAAAGGCGGAGCTGCGGTGGAAGGAAAAGGTTGTGTCAAAAGAAGGTAATGTTTCTCTGAATGTGCTGAAGATTGAAACGGGGCGATGTCCTCTGGCTTTCTGCGGCGAGAGATCGATACAAAAAGACCCACTATTTCCGTTAGAGTAGCCGCTGCTCTCTGGATTCTTACAAGTGCTAAACCTTAACTTTTGATCGCACAAGTGACCCTTTCTCTGTAAAGCAAAAGGGGAGGTGTGTGTGTACGTGTTGACATCCATCTTCTCCATGTGTGTTTTCAGGGGCCGCTATGTGGTAGCTCTGGGCCGTTCCTGGCACCCAGAAGAGTTTACGTGCTCGCAGTGCCGGACTGTGCTGGACGAGGGTGGCTTCTTTGAGGAAAAAGGCTCCGTTTATTGCACCAAGTGCTACGACAATCGCTACGCCCCCAACTGCGCCAAATGCAAGAAGAAGATAACTGGAGTGAGCACATTCACAACATAATCACCCAGCCTTTCACACCAGGGCTGTTAGAAGGTGGGGGTTGGGGGGGATACGGGTTGGGGGTTTTGTGAAATGTTAGCACTCAGTCTTTTTTTCCCCCTTCCCCTCAATTTCCGTCCCACCTCGCTGCAAGAGCCTCTCTGGCAGCTCTCTGTGTGAGGAATAAAGTGCACTCAGCATGGCCACGGAGATTGGGGGAAGAGCGCTCACTCTCAGCAGAAGAGATTCTGTTCCTGTGTAAACGGTGTGACACAGCTGCACCTCCATTAATGACGATAGAAAAAGACAGTGTGGTATTTTATGATTATCATTAAACACTATGCTTTTCGTCTGTTCGCCTGTCTAGATGAGGTCACTACTAAAAAAAAAATACATTTGAAATGTGGCACAACTTGTGGGGCTTGTGTTTTGGATTGTTCCGAAAATTTACATCCAACAGTCGCTTTAAATCCCCATCTCCAGGCTGCACTCCACTTCACATTTAGTCAAGAAACAGCTACCGAATCTCTAAATTAAAAACCATATACCTACCCAACAAACCATTCATTCATTATCTGAAACCCTTATCCAGTTCAGGGTCGCGGTGGGTCCAGAGCCTACCTGGAATCATTGGGCGCAAGGCGGGAATACACCCTGGAGGGGGCGCCAGTCCTTCACAGGGCAACAAAGACACACACATTCACTTACCCCCTACGGACACTTTGGAGTCACCAATCCACCTACCAACGTGTGTTTTTGGACTGTGGGAGGAAACCCACGCGGACACAGGGAGAACACACCACACTCCTCACAGACAGTCACTCGGAGCGGGAATCAAACCCACAACCTCCAGGCCCCTGGAGCTGTGTGACTGCGACACTACCTGCTACACTTCTAACCTCTTTAAAAGCAGCTTAAACCACTGCCTTCCATTTGAGAGTGAGAGATCTGGAGGGAAGCGTGCTCATTTATATTTAGTCTAAAGTAAATGTACTGTATTTTTATAGGTATCTTTTATAGGTCAAGTTTGTGTGTGATGTGGGGTTGAACTGTGATTGGCTGACTATCATTTTTAAACAAGTACCTTTTCTCATGGCCTCGGCAGATTTAATAAAGTGAAAATGAAAAATGGCTGAGTAGAGATAAGACTTCTGAGTCTTTTCTGCGGCCCCCTGAGCACCCCACTGAGCTCCTCCAGGAGGCCGCGGTGTCCAGTCAGAGAAGCGTTGGTGTAAAGGGTTGAGAGACTTGAGTGCTCAGCTGCATTAATACACGTGCTTGAGAAAGTGATGGCCTGATTTTTTTTTTCTTATTTATTTATTTATTTATTTATTTATTTTTTAAAGAGTGTGTGTGTGTGTAGAGATGTCGTGAATGGCTCTCACACGTCCACCGCCACTTTTTTTCTTTCTTTTTCTTTCTCTCTCTGCAGGAGATCATGCACGCCCTAAAGATGACCTACCACGTCCAGTGCTTCCTGTGTGCCGCCTGCAAAACGCCCATCAGGAACCAGGCTTTCTACATGGAAGAGGGAGAGCCCTACTGTGAGCGAGGTGAGAGCCTTAGTCACGGCCTCTCGCGCCTGACCGCACATCGTATCGACAGCCCCCACAGAGCCAGGGCCCGGGGCTCCTGCTGCCTTTAATCATTCAGACACTGCCACTTTGCTGCAGACATCAAACTCGCCCTGTACCCCGTGCCCCGAGCCCCAGGCATCGACCGACAGCACCTCCTCAGCTCCCTTCTGCTCCCAGTCAGATTACGGGCATGATGGTTTTATTTGGCAGTGATTTATTGCCCACAGTTGTTCATAAAGAGTTTGATTAGCTCCGTTGTTTTTGTTCTTGTTTCCAGATCAGTGGATAAAACACTGAGTGCATTTTAAAAATACAGTTAAAGTACTGGAGTCTGTTTAATTTTTGAGGGATGGCATTCCACAACTTAACTCCATAAAATTTGTGTAGATCTTTTATTAATTCCCATTCAGTCCTAAGCGCCTTTTTAATCTCTCATGTTTTTTTTTCTCCTCTTTCCCCACTCTCTTCTTGTTCACTCTTCCTTTTTTAGTGAATGTGACTTGAATTTCCTCCCGATGCAGTTTTCTCCTCCTAATCTAACAGGCGCAGAAGTTTAAAATTGTGTAGATCCGGCGAGGGCCCCTTTTTTTATGGAAATGAAGCGTGCGGTCAGTGTGTTTTTTGCATCTCGAGTGTTCTTGTGTCAGCATTCGGCGGAGAGAGGCTGACGGATTCTGTTAGGAGGCAGGAGCTGAGTGTTGATCAAATAGCTGCCGTCTCAGCACGGTGAAAAGACTGGGCTCCAAAACCACAGCCTCCGATTAGCGTCTCTTAAGCCTGCCACTTTAAACCCCCCGCCGCAGCTGCAGTAGAAAAAAACTGGGACAGTGCATTTAGACATCTGGAGCAATTTGTGTTATCAAAGCCTCCGGCCCTGCTCGCATGGACAGAGCTAATGTAATCCTCCTTTTCTTCTCTTTCTCTACGCAACTTTCTTTTTGAAAGAGTTATCAGAGTTATTGTAAACCTATCAGGACACTAAGAAAGAAACAGCAAGGATAGTTTAGGAAAAAAATGTCTGAAAGTTATTACAATATTCCAGTTTTGAAGTAACACGTAATAAACGTTTATAAACACAATCTGGGCTTCTAATACCATGCAATTATAATTCAAAATGTTTTCTGTTAACATTCAGTGGCTCTCATTCCAGACAAACCACTTGAGAGTAGGCTCTTATTTCCAATAGCTTTTGATTCTTTGCACTTTCCCTGACATTTTTTAATTTTTTATTTTTTTCCAGATTGAAAATCTACATTGTAATATTTACAGGTATTTGTGCTGTTAATTAGTTGATGTTTTACTTGTGTAGGCCATAATTACATGCAATCTTTTCTATTGTACTCATTTTTGTACTAATCACAGAATGATTGTATGAAGAGACTGGATAAATAACAGAATTAAAACAGAGCATTAAAAAATGGCATCACATGAAAGAAAACAAAGGAAAGATAATTTGCACCGTTTTTGGGCCAAACTTAATTTAGAACTATAATTAGAGAGCATGTAAACAACAACAAACAGTGCGCATTAGTTGTGTAAACTGTATGGCAAAGCTGCTTACACTGAACAGTCTGCACTGCGCTCGCTGCTCGCGCTGGAGGATAATGCTTTTCGCAAAACTCAGTCTGTACCACGCTCTCTGATGGAATGTGAAAGTAGGCGAGTTTCCCTGTGGGGTGAGGGAGAGTTCAGAAACGGGTAACCACTAGCCTTTCGTACATGTTGGAAGGAACTACGAAACAGGACGGCCTTGTGCTGTTTTTATTGGCTGTGTGTAGCTTTGTCTGCAACGCAGAACACAAAAGTTGAGAACATTATAACCTTCTGTGACCCTTCGCATCTGCTGCGACTGGCTGGGTTTCTGCAGCAAAAACAAAGCCCAGAACGCAGCAAAAATTGTCTTCCCCTGTTTAATCTATTTTATTTATATTAGAATTACAGTTTCAAACCCATTGTGATGCTCCATTTACCTATAATAGGGAGAACAGAGCCATACACTGGGCTCAGCACTGCAGAAACTGCGCTGTGTCATTTTTGGAGGAGGGTAGGAGGGTAGGGTAGCTGCTTTAAAAATGAGCAAAAATACCAGCTCTTACCTAGTGTTCCTCTAAATATCCAGTGTGTTTCTGTCCAAACTAATCATAATCATGTCTGTTAATGTCTCCACAGATTATGAAAAGATGTTTGGCACCAAATGTCACGGCTGTGACTTCAAGATCGATGCCGGCGACCGTTTCCTGGAGGCCCTCGGCTACAGCTGGCACGACACTTGCTTCGTCTGCGCCGTAAGTCTTTATTTTTATTATTTATTATTTGTCCTGTTGTCTCTTCCCTCAGTTCTTTCAGAAACTTTAAAAAACATCAGCTGGCTTCTGACCTCCAGATTTTTCTCCCTGAAATGTTTGTCTTCTGAACAGACTCAAATGGAATAACCCTCCCTCTGCCTCTCCCTCCTTCCACAGCCCCATCGTTCACCGAGAATAGCCTCCTTTTGTGTTCCCTCTCAGAGATTGATTAGGATTCTTCTCCTTTTTTTTTTAAATCTTTTTTTTTTCATCTTCTCCTTCTTCTTCCCCCCGTCTCTGCAGCTTTGCCATATCAATCTGGAGGGAAAGACGTTCTATTCGAAGAAGGATAAGCCTCTGTGTAAAGGTCACGCCTTCTCCACTCTTTGAGGAGCTGAGCCCCAGCGCTCGAGTGGCAGTGAGGGGAGGACAGTCCGGCTCCACCAGAGAAAGAGAGAGAGAGAACACTTCACCTCAATCCTTCAGCCCACAGCATTTGTTAGAGCTGCCATGGAGCAACGTTATAAAAATGGGAGTAGAGGAACAGTGTTGAACATAGGCTTCTCTTTATTTTGGTCACTATTGGGAGAAAACCATATTACTTCTTCATACAAGATCAGCATCCTGTTATGTGACTTCGGGTTTAAATATATACATGCAGAAATAAATAACACAAGCATAGCCAAGGTTTTCTCCCAGTAGAGATGATTATCATTGCCTTTGAAGTGGTTTGATATGAAATGATACGTCCTAGAGAAATAACCTTAGGTTTTCAGCATCTCAGATGCAGAAATAGCCATTTTTTTCTACTGTCCAGAATGATCAGACAGTTATACCTCCTGAATGTAACCATGTTTTATGCCAAAACTCTCAGATCTATCTCAAACCTATGATTACACATCGTCTCTGGTGTCTGCCAGCTTCTTCTCAGCTAACTTTCTGTAGGAGCTTTAGAGAGTCATTGAACCCCTCAGACGTTTGTGGACATCTCCGGAAGCTTCTCTAGAACAGAACGTTTTGCATCAAACCACTCCGTGATCCACGGCTGTTGGAATTCACCTTTCTAATCTTCATGTATGTAAATGTAATGGGATTTTTGCCCATTTCTATTGGTCCATTCCCCAGAACTGTTCATACGTTGTAAAGAGCAGCTGGTGTTTTCAAATGGTTTGGAAAATGCATATAAACCAATAGCTTTACGAGGAGTTCTTACGACGGCGACATGATGCTGGATACCAGCTGTTACAACCACATGTAATAGAGGGATGTGAGTCTTCAGGCAGGTGAAGCTGGTCGACATGTCCTCAACCTCCACTGTGTCTGCGCAGATTAGCTTTTCATCACTGTGGGAAACTATCAGTATTTATGAACCGAAGGGCACCTTTCCTCCAACGGATTAAAGCTGATTGTGGGCTAAACACGCTCTCCTGTGGAGGCTCCCCACTGAAAGTGTGATTTATTCCAAGACCAGGCTATATCTGGCTTCAGGTGGGAAAATGCCTTTAATATATATATATATATATATAGCAGGCTAAAAACCACTGCACTGTTTCTTCCTTTTCCCCAGTACATGTCTAATATTGATGCTTATTTTTCACAGATTACTGCTGATTTTAGGGTTGTGTTTGACCCTCTCCACAGCAGTGTGTGTGGAAGGTTTGGTCGTCACTCGTCACATAGCATGTGAAAATATCTACATCTTCCACAGGGAACACACTAATGCTACAATTTATTTCAGCAAATAATAATAAAAAAACAGTGTGCTGAAATTTGCAGAAAATACCAGGCTTATGTTTTGTTCCCTGTTAAGTGTGTGAACTTATTTTCACATAGAAAATGTCCAGAGGTGTCCAAACTTTTAGATGCATTGTGTGAATATATACCTTCAAGCCAAAGGCAAAGCTGACATTTATTTTTTTGTGTGTTACAGTTTTGATATTTTTAATCATGTTACTCACATAGGCTCATGTGTTAGGACCCTCGCCCTGGAGAACTCATTGGTTGGAACGGTAGGTTGGAGTAGGCCCCGAACCCCAGTCGGCTGTGTGTAATGCACTATGCTACCACATGCAAGTCTCGTCTTTTGTGTTAGAATATGCAAGCAGCTGCTGCCTGTATGAATCAGCTGCAGAGTGTGTTTTCCCTGTGTGCAGAAACCGGCTGCGAGACTGTGATTTACTCAGTTTCCACCTTAACGCTGCCCTCCAACCCCCCAGACGGAGCAGAGACCTAGTTTTCCCTGCCGTCTGATTTGCTGTGCCGAGGTACTTAAGGTAATGGCAAACCACTGAGGAAGAAAAAAAGAGCCGCTGGCAGCAGAACAGCAGTGCATTAGCGCTGATTGCGACCATTTCATATTGACCCGACCAATGATCTTTACGTGCCTCCAATACAGAGCGCCGCCACATCTATCTGCTTTAATCCGACAGGTAACTCTAATTAAGAAACGGCTCAGGGCCTGCATACACTAAGCTGGGCTTGTGCCAACACCTTACACTCCTCTGAGCTAAAGACATGCAAAGGAATAGGCTTTTACTGACCAAAGACTTCTATTGCGAAGTGGCATCCGCTAGAACGCTGCCATACACCATCATCGTCCGCATATGTTGCTCCGTGGAAATGCTGGAAGTGCGCTACACATCCAGAAGTTATTGCATTCAGCTCCTTTACAGACATTCAAGAGCATGCTCAGCCTCCAAATCTCCAAAGTGTAGTATAGCTCCTTTCCAGAAGAGTAGAAACTGTTACTGCGGCAAAGTCACAACAAACTCCATATTAATGCCCTTGGTGTCTACAAACTTTTGGGCACCCTGTGTATGACTCTCATTTTTCCACCTAATCTCTATCGGATGCATTTGCGGCATATGGTCAATAACCAAAGGCGTCGATTTCCTTGTGTTTCCATGCTCTCAGTCTAAGAACAGAGAACCTATTAGCTCCAAACTCTATCAATAGAAGTCAGTGGGCAGATGCTGAATTGCATTCCCCTTGGTTTCTATTGCATGTTGTGTAGGAAATTGTGTGTGATAACTGTCCACATGCTACAGATTAGTTCTTTTAAGGTGGCATGTTATCGTATTAAAAGAAGGGGATTATCAATGTTCGCACCATGCACATGCTCATGCTCCACGTGTGCTGAAACGGTGCTGCTGTTCTTTTTGAAGAATATCGTTGACATGCAGAAAGCATGTAGCACACACTCCATCTTCAGAATAACAATGAGATCCTCCCCTTATCTGAAACACCTCTGACTTTAACAGAAACCAAACACTCCAGGAACTGAAATGCAGTTTAATGTGCCTTTTTATTTTTGTATTGAAATATTCCTTGTGTTAAGTGCCTTTTTCAATCGCTTTTCAATCGCAGCTACAGACTTTATCCTGAGCGTCTTTTTCAAAACTGAAAACTGCTGTACCCTTTCTTCCACCGTAGAAATGTTTTATGCAAATACATGGCATTTATAGATGTTATTGTTAGACATTTAATCATCTGTAGTTGTATTGTTAATAAAAAATAAAATAAATACCTGAAAGCCTTTCCATTCTGGGTGTCTATACAGAACTGTGCAAAAATCAGAGACTGTCTTTCATTTAAATTCAAAGCAATTATTCATTCATTCATTATCTGTAACTCTTATCCAATTCAGAGTCGCAGTGGGTCCAGAGCCTACCTGGAGTCATTGGGCGCAAGGCAGGAATACACCCTGGAGGGTGCGCCAGTCCTTCATAGGGCAACACAGACACACACACATTCATACCTACGGACACTTTTGAGTCACCAATCCACCTACTAACGTGTGTTTTTTGGATCGTGGGAGGAAACCGGAGCACCCGGAGGAAACCCACGCATACACAGGGAGAACACACCAACTCCTCATAGACAGTCATCCGGAGCGGGAATCGAACCCACAACCTCCAGGTCCCTGGAGCTGTGTGACTGTGACACTACCTGCTGCACCACCGTGCCACCCTCAAAGCGATTAGTTATTTTATTTTTTTCAGAGATGATATAAACCATGTTTTTGGAATTGGTAAACCAAGTAAATCAACGACGACTGGTTTTGCTAATCATCTGTAGAATAAAATGAAGACACAAGCCCTCTTTTAACAATATATAATTTATTTACATCCATTTCAGGTTGAATTACTATACATACCTTTCTGAAATTTCATAGATATATATACATAAGGCCAAGTAAATACTTGAAAGCACTTAGAAACGAATTTCCAAAATTCTACCCACAAATCCATATCATTGTCCAAAAAAGTACAGAAAACCCTCCGTCACGGGGCTTGCTGATAGCACGAAGTCATCAACGACGATTTACATTGACGAGGAAAAACCAAAAGTACAAAAAAAAAAAAAGAAAGAAACCTTTTTAAAATATGATTTTAAAAAAAGAATTGTACAATTGCATAAGCGCTGTGGCGTGTTAAATACAGCATTTTGACTTGCAGAAAGGCAAGGGACATTGAATAAACAAATCGAAGAACATTCACAGGTACACAATTCTACTGGTTGTTGGAAAATAAAGTTGAGATCAGTCAATGTACGCTCACACACACACACACACACTCGCTCACACAAACACACATTCTTTTGTACAGAACAGCTATGGCTGAAGTCGACTAAATGTACAGCGATGGCGGGGGGATATTGGCTTTTCTTTTCTTGGACGCGTTGTTGAATCAGAAAGACGTCCAAATGTGGCTTTTTAAAATGTTTTTTACAATTTTAGTTCGTTTTTATTGGAGTTTGAGTGTGAAATGTAGCGTATGCAGGAAAAAAGAGTCAACATTTAACATCCATGTTGAGTGAGGTGGCTTTGAAGGACATTTTTGCTCAAACTGCTACCTGAGGGTTGGGTATTGGTTTGTTTTATTGACGATCCTAACACAGGTGATTGCAAAAGTTAGGACACCCCGAGTTAGAGGACACATTTTGTTTAAAAAATAATAATAATAATAAAAAACATTTATAAATAAGCAGTCGTCCTCTAGAGTGAAGTTATGCTAGGTGTGATTTGTATTTAGGCAGATGCTAATGTTCATCTGTAGAATGTAACAAGTTGGTGGGTGAATAAAACACAAGACATATGCATTTATTTAAGATAAAGCTAATAAACAGCAATACGTTGTGTAATAAAGTTCAAGTGCCTTCCAGCCCAGATAGCAATGGAGGTACAGCCCAAATATATAACATCATCAGTTTTATTATTGCCCACATTTAGCCTTGAACAACAGCACTGACTCCGTGAGTCTGGATGCATCCCCTCAGCCAATGCTCCATCTTATATCAGGTCTGCTGTGGAACAAGTCTGGGCAAAGTCGACAGTTGGCCCACACAACACCTGTCCGTGCCGTAGCTGGTCCACCAGGCTCAAATGTGCTTGCTATCTGGGAGGAAACTGGCCACAGAACCCCCAGCCTAGTGTCTAATCCAGTAACACATCCACCGTTTTTGGACTGAGATGATTAGATGAGTTATTGTTAACACTCTGAATGAGCAAATAATTTATAAAACAGAGGGCTGCCCAAACTTTTGCACACAGCTGTATGTGAAAACTCCGAGTCCCTTCCCTCACCTCGTTCACACAGTTCCACTGAGGACCTTTTTTTTTTCTTTTTTCTTTTTAGAAACGAGTGATCTTTGAATATTTAAAGTATGTCTTTCCTCAGAGTGACCCGGAATAAACCCCATCCAGTTCTCCGCCCGCCTCGGGATGGATCACACAAACGGTGTTGGAGTACAGAGCTCTGTACAGAGCCTCTATCAAAGGCAAGAACCAAAGATTTAGGTTTACACACTTTAAGGTGCGTATTATTCATTCACTCTTAATTTAATCATTGTGAACGTATTGTTCCCACTGCAGCCCTGGAATAATGTTTCGTTCCACTGGAGCAGTTTGAGGGAGCGATTTATACCGAGGGAATGATTTCATAAATTGAGGGCGCACTGTATTTCAATTAAGGGAATGCACTGTTCAGCAGGGAATGAGTTATTCTACTGAGACACTGTGTTTTAAGCCTCCACATGTATATTTTCTGAAGTTGACCTCAGAAGGCCTCCACAGGCCGTAACGGCCAGCACTGCGGAAATCCTTCCCCTCTCCTTTAATTAAAGCTGGAATCAATGAACACAACACTTCACAGGAGCAACTCTGACAAATGTAACGCCTCTTCTTTTTTTTGTTCTTTTTTTCAGCTCAGTATTAAAATATCATTTACATTTACTTACAAAGTGCTATAATAAATATTTCTGCTGCATCACCAGTGAAATGTTTCATATTAAAACGCTGCACACTTTCAAATTTACATTTTGAAATTAAACTTTAAATATTGTCAGTGGATTTCTCATTATTTGTGACTTGACTGGATCCTCGAGGGGGGTGTTTTGTGGATATTTGCACAGAGAATTTCGGAGCCTGAATTGAAGGGGAGAGGAAAATAAACTACTGAGAGTGAACAATTTGCAGATTTGTGCACATGCTTTTTGGATTTGTACAAATGAGTTCTTAAGCCGTGCTCCGATGAGAGGTTGTTTTTTTGTTGTGTGGCTACAATTTTGCAAAAAAAACCCAAACAAACAAATTAAACCAGTTTAAAGAAAAAGGAAGTGTCTACAAATGTTTACAATTTTGAAGAAATTTGTTCAAACCGCTTAAAAAAATCATGGCCCCAAAATACAAAAGGTATGTTTTCAAGTAAAAGAGAGAATCAAATGTAAGCTGTGGCACAGGGTTAAAAAAACATGGCCACTAATGAAGACATGTAGACGAACTGCACATTGTTCCCTCATTAGGAGTCATCTTTTCATCTCTGTCCCTCTGGAGCTCCGTAGAGAATGAGGTGACGCTGAGGATATTCAGGACAATGTTAAAAGATCTTAACAAAAGCAGTTTCATGGCTCATAAACTTTGGTTACCAACTTTCAGAGATGTTCATGTACTGCCAGCATCAAAACTGGAATAGAAAAGTGTTTTTTTTAAAGTTATTATTATTATATACAACATGAAATTTATGGAGGAAAGTAAAAAAAGTTCATAATTTTGAGCAAATTCAGGAACCATCTCAAAAATCGTAGGGCTCCGGATCCAGGGAAAAGCTCGAAACCTTGTATTATACAGATGTTTTGGGTTGGTGGTGTGAAACGTGTCCACGTCAACGCGCCGAAACTGGCGGGTTAGTGGACCACAGCTGGAAATAAACCCGTCACATTCAGAATTCACAATCATGAAACTGTCCTGGACACATTCGTGGGGTGGGGTCAGTGACATCACGCGCTGGAGGAAAATAACGGGACAAATGACAAGGAAACCGAGGGAGTTGTGTCTGAATGATGTGGCAGTCTGGTTCTAATCTGAAGCTTTGTTTCAGACGCAAAGAATTCTTGCTTCATCCTCAGTATTCATTAAATTCCCATATGAAAATAAATCTGATTTAGGGGCAGATTTACTAAAGCAGCACTATTCACCTATAGATATTTTGCACTGGTGGGCGTGGCCAGTCTTACAAACTATCTGCTAAGAAACCCTCAGGAACACTGGGTTTTTAAAATTATTATTATTTTTTAGAATAATATCAATGAAAATAAAGTCAGGTACATTTTTCTAGAGTCATGGCAAACACTCCCATCATCATCGATTGGTGTATGATGGTAATATTCAGGCTATTTCTTAATAATAACATTTTAGTCTTGCCTTATTGCAAATAGTGACCCCCAGTCTTTACCAAACCATCCATTTTATTTCTGGGATTTTGGTTTTTTAAAGTGTATATTTAGCATTAGTCTACATTATGCCTGAGGTCTTCCTGGTGGCTTCCTTCTGAAACCTCCTCCCAGTGCTAAATGCTTTGTTTCCTAAAACAGTCATTCAAAAAGTCCAAAATAGGCCACACGTTTGATTTTATTTGGATTTTGCACCTAGAAAATCAGTCTGTGGTCACTTTTTTAAAAGCCATGTGTTAGTAGACCTGCCCCTCTATATCACCCTCATCACAGCTATACAGAATGCCCTAAACTAAAGCCTATGTGGCCATTTTGATAGACACGTATGTAGATGTTTAAACCTTTAATTCGATAGAATCAAGTAAGTACAAATATGGCGGTGTGACATTTGGTTGTATTGCATTATCTATTTTTAAAAAAAAATTCTCTTTCTTTTTAGCGCTTCCTCTGAGAAGCTCTTAAGATCACTCTGAAGATCACGTGAACTTCACGAGGACTGGGTATGACATCGTAAAGGCAAGCTTTGGGTGCTGAGCCCACAGTCCTCACTCGAGTGGAGATGTGTGTTCAAATACATTAGGTGCTCCAGCTGTTTAAATGAGTAATTGATCATTTTCTCCACCAATCCTAGTGTCTGGAGGAACCAGAGACGCTGAACTAAACCTATATTTTCAAGATCTTGGCCACCTCCATGTGGGTGACCCACTCTGTGGAGCATAAACTAGGTCATAGACTGTGCACTTTGCTACTTGTTGATGGTGATAATGACCAATTCCTTAAGCATTCAGCTGTTAAAAAAAAACACACACAAGACCCTGAACACATTTCTATTCTTTGTTAACTACATTCCCAAAGATCCTGTGCACATTAGCCACACATACTCGGACAATATCGTTTAGCGTTTAGCATCGTTGGGAGTTTTGGGAATATGGCTTTGACTCGCACTACATCCTAAAGTGGGTCAGGACAAAGTCGATGGCTCTCACAAAAGGCAGCTGAATACAGTGGTTTTGCTAATGCTGACGTTGTGCTAATCAGTTCTGCTAATTAGCTGTTATACAACCTCTTTGTGCCAACAGTTTACACAGAGTTAGGGAGCATTTATGCTAATTTCCACAAGTTATTTTTTAATGGGGACTCTTACTTATCCTATCTTTAATATAGTCGCGCAGATTCAGGCATGATTTCATAATTAAAATATTCATCCAGGGACCACTTGTTTAACAACACCCCACCTGCAAATGCTGTTAAAAACACAAGGTAGACCATATTCCTCATGCACAAAAGCCTTAAGTCACCGCACCCAATGCCAGTTATCAGCTAGTGTGGTATAATACCAGTACTTTGGGATGAGTTGGAGTGGCGTTAGTAATCTAATAATATCATGTCCTCGTAGCAATGTTCCACCAGAAAAACTAGAAGCTGACACCTGCTCCAAATTTATTTATTTTTTTGCCCGTGTACTTATTTAGTGGAACACCGTGTAACATTTTTTTCCTTCAAATGACAGCTTCAAAATAATCTTGTTGCTTCGCTGACCTGTAGTAGGCAGAATAGACCATCAGCAGTGCAGAAACTGCACTATGTAACTTTTGGAGGAGGGTAGGAATATAACCCCAACACCACCACCTTTCCCCCTCCTCATTGATTTCAATACAGTGCTGTAAAAGAAATACACTGGGTGAAACCCAAATCTTACCTAGTGTTCCTTTAACAACTGTTGACAAGCGCACCATTGCCAACTTTCAGCCCCACGTTCACATTGGACAGGCTTCAAATTTTCATGGTCAGTTGGTTACACTTTTAAGACTACGGTCCTACTTAAATTTATCGCCAGAACTGTTACAAAATCACGTGTCCCCAGGACGTCTGTGTAAATGTGAGGTAATGTAAAGTGTGGCCTTATGAAATTGTCCATACACGTTATTAATTTGCATATTGCTAAATGCCATGTCACACTTTTACAGTCTAGAATCCCAAAGATGAAACGCTGCCTTTGTTCGTCCGTGGGCGTTCCTCTACTGGCTTTTCAGGTTCAGAGTTATAAAATCAGATACAAATGTGCCTGACACAAGTGGGTAAAAAGTACTTGGACGAGTGGGATTACAGATGTGGGGGGTGTGGTCTATACATCGGTATTGGACTGAAATGCACTGCGTGGGAGTGGGGAGTATATTGTTTATCACAGCACACTCAAAAATGGCCTTTGCATGATGGGAAAACCCTGTTCTTTTGATTAGTCCTTTCTCTACTCATGGAGGGTACAAAAAAATTGGCCTTTGGCCAATTGACCATTGGCCTTTTCTACTCCCACCGTTTCAAGAGTCTCTGTATCTATCTTTCTGTCTGTGTGTCTGCCTCTCTGTCTGCATGTGTGTGTATGTTAGCACTCCCCGTCAGACACCAGGAATATCATGGCCTCCTGCTTGCCGATCTCAGCCATGACCGTGGCCAGCTGGTTGAGGTTTCCGCTGTGGAAGTGCTGGGCTTCCCAAAGGTCCAGGATCACCGATGTGGGGCTGGATTTGGACGCAAAGAAGCTCATGTGCCTGAAGCAAGAAGGAAACACAAGCCCGCCGTTAGAGAGCCAAAGTAGTTGGAAAGTACACCACACACACAAACACACCTCCATCATGTCAGTTTCACTGCAGTGCTGAGAAAGACCCACTACCCACACCATACCTGGTCTTACAGGGGTCCAGACAGTTGAAGAACAGTGTAAAGGGGGACGACAATGTATGCAGAGCCATAGACGGACAACAGTCTGTAATTGTAGACCTACAAAGGGCACCTCTGTGCTCAGTGGACCTGATCAAATGGAGAGTGAGTGTAGAAACATGTAGGTGGTTTTATTGGCTGTGGATTAAAGGGTATTAACAGGGGGTTTGTCACCCTTTGCTGCACTAAAGCCCTCAGCTCTTTTGGGCAGGCTTTAGACCAGATGTTGGAACATGTCAGTGAGAATTTGATTGTATTCTGCCAAAGGGTTCCATCAGCTGGGGTGAGCCACTTTTCCCAAATTTACTGGACAAATTAGTTTCATCTGTCCAGAAAGTCTGAGGTGGCTCTTGACCTCTCTAGTCAGGTGGAGTTGGGCATTCGATCCTATTGGTCAGTTGGCTACTGAAAGGATGTGCATTTATAATAAACTCACAGATTAAAAATAACAAACTTGGTGCAATTGCTGCAAAACTGTAAACAAAGATATGTGAATGATTATGAGTGTGGTCGGATTATACTTTGGCTCTTGCCACAAGAGGGGGTAAAAGTGCGTCCCCATGCTGCCCTATAGAAAGGCTCTCTGAGGCTTTTTCCTATAATGTACCTCTTCCACTGTTTACGGCAGTCAGTCTTCCTCAGTAGTGATCGGAGGGACACTAACAGCTTGGTGATATGTGCAAGACATCCTGTGACCAATTGCAGTCTCTCATGGCAGAGCTTCCAACTGGTGTTTTTCAGCAGGATAATCTCACCCCAGGAATGTCTCTGCCAGATTGCAGCACATCTTAGGCCCACCCGGTCATCAAATTTATTGCCAGTTGAGCATTTATGGGACCAGCTGGGATGCCTTCCTCAGCAACCTATGAGGGTGCAGGATCTACAGGCCCAGCTGCAACTTCTGTGAGCAAATGTGTCCCACGATGGCATATGAAAACTGTAAGCCATCTCAACTTGTATTCATCTTAGAGGTATATATATATATATATATATATATATATATATATATATATATATATATGAACATCTGATTACATTTTTAGATTACAGTTGGTCAATGACCTTACACTGACTTTTTTAGTTGTTACGTTATCTACAGGTAGGTTTCGATGCTGCAATAGTGAAGGCTTTGGCACAGCAGCTCCACCACAAGCAGCACGCAATAAAACATTCAGTGTTTACTACCCTCGCTGCCAGTAAGGCTTTGGCTGCTCACAGCGCGAGGTAAGGCCAGACTTGATGCAACATGAGTGTCACAGAGAATGGGTGAGATGTACTTAAGTGTAACTGTAATAGTCCCATTTGACTTCTGCAGTTTAGTGTAAATGGAGTAGAGTCCAACACAAAGCTGAACGCTAGTGAGCTCAAGATATGAAATATGTATTCATACGTGTGTAATACCTGCAACACATTGGTTATTCTACATTAATTGTGTGTGAGTGTGTGTGTGTATGCATGGGTGGGGGGATAGGGGCGGTCTGTTGGGAACTAAGTGAAGAACGTTCTGTTTGCGCTGTTCTACACTCGGCTTTGACATCCTCTGGATAATAAACTGAATTATTCAGCGCAGACAGTTTCCCAGTCTCTCTCTCTCCACGCCGGCAGCAACTGCACAGGGGTAGACACCCACCCCCAGCTTTAGTGTTAGCCTTAGGATGCTGTTATCAGACCTCACAAGAACGTTCTCTACCATGTGCATGGAGTAGCCACATTTTGGGTCACCGTGCCCAGTGGCAAGTGTTGGCCAGAGCATAAAATGGGCTTAAAATCCAAGTGTTGGAGAGACATCCAGTACTTTTAGGACGAGTTGGTGTGGTGTTTGTGACCTAAATGTCTAACATCAGGACCCGACCTGACCTCCTGAGTACCATCAAATCCTCACAGCAGTGTTCCGACATTTGCAGACAAGGGCACAAGCTGTTACTAGAGAAAAGAGGGAGCAAACACTTTTGAAATACCTTTGAAGATCAGGTCTAGGGTTGCGGTATAGAGTATACAACGTGTGGTTTTGTACGCTGCTTTAAACTAACCACCGTGTGCCCCCACAGGCCCGTCATTTGATGAATAGTTTACTCTGAGGCGTCCAGTCCATTGCTGCTGATATTCCGGAGCCTGTGACCTTTTCCCATTGACCAGCCCGAACCTTTCGGATCAAAGCTGATCGATAACAACAAAGCGGAGGCTCTTGTCGGCCGAGCGTCCGGCGCTGGAGGATGGCCTCTCCTCTCCAAACACCCGCTGGAGTGGCCACTTCGATCTAACGGCCTTTTTCTGTTCTTCAAACGCCCAGAGGCACAGAGCCATGTTCTCCACATGTGCTTTATCTCCAGTGAAAAATGGCAGGGAGCTTTAGAGCGAGGGGGCAGTGAGAGGTCAAGATTCTGTACTTTACCTTTTCACTTTGCCGTCCATTTACTCAATTCTTTGTGCTTAAGTACTTCTGAGTGTTTCTGAAAGCTGATGCTTTACACCACATGGCCAAACATTCATGGACACCTGCTTCGTCCGGTGCTTCGTCTGGAATAACAGCCTCCTGAGAAGGCTTAGCTTTGATGGTTGGATATTTCTGTGAGGATTTGATTGCGTTCAGTGAGGTTAGGAGCGCGCGGACTGAAAGACTGGGTCAGCCAGGTCCTAAGAGGTTTCACTGCATAGAGTAGCCGCCATTTTGGGAACATTCTCATTACTCAAACACACAACTGTAAATAAAAACAGCAATGTTTAATGTTTTACGACACTATTAGTCCTTATTTAGACATTTAAATGAAAGAAATATAAGCTATATGTGATTATTTACCTGTAAAAAGTGGGACATTCCATTATGATTAAAATGCTAACGTGGCTAACAAAATGTATCAGTTATTTCTCCACATTGTGATGCACTCTGGGAAATTTTACCCTCTTGAGGCAAAAAGGCAGAGGGTGTCTGTGCTTCCGAGCATTGTGAGACTCCAGTGCAGGGAGAGGAGCTGTGTATGAGATAAATGTATCCATCTTTCCCATCTGTTTAGATCAGCGCTGCTAATGAAACAAACAATCGGTCCCCAATAATCACAAAACCTCAACCCATGGATAGGTTTTCCTGCAAGTTTTGAGTGGCTTCTCTTACAGTTTTGATGGTAGTCTAAGTTTCAGCTTTAGCTGTTGTTCCATTTCCTTTCGATCAGTGGTGTGTTATCGGCTGTTCCACCTGGGCGTCTACCTCCCTCCGCTGCCCTGAGCTGCTTATCGAACGCAAGCCGAGTCCACAGGAAATTACAAGGCTGTGATTTAATTATGCTCCTATTTAACTTCCTCTAGGTAATGAAACATAATGGGTAGACTTCATTTGTCCAATAAGCTTTACTTGGCCCAATTAATTACGATTTGGAGTGGTGAGGCTCGGGTTCAATTAACAGACGAGGCCAAAACAATCCATTTTCATTTGGTCTGGTGAGAAAACAGCAGGAATTTAGACGCATTTGGAAATAACTGCTTTTATTTCCCCTCCTCATAAAACTCTTCTACAGCGGCGGGTTGAGTGGCCCGGACCCGTGCTCGAACAGAAGTCCCGTTATTTCAATAAAGCAAATGACTCAAGGCAAAGTAAAGCCTTGCAAAATTACGCCTCATGGACCTTACGCCTCCCTGTAGAACTGGAACTTCTTAGAACATCCAGCATATCAGCACAGGAGCGTATGCTTTAGGTCCCATGTGTCTAGAACGACCAAGGGAAAGCAGTCCATTTCAGAATCTAGTAAACATCGAAAGCTAGAGTACTAGAGTGAGTCCAACCAATTTACTGCATTATTATAATGTTATTTTCAGTTATTACATAGTAGTTACACCATATATAGTTTTACACCTGCCTCTCTCTTCTGCACAAACAGGTTCAGAGCTGTCTTTTGTTTGTTTCCATAGAAAATATTAAAGTAATCATTTTAAAGTAAGTTTCGTGAAGTTTGTGGGCAACTCCTGCCCTGATATTCCTTCTGTGGGATTTTTAAAATGTATTCCTATTGTTTTGCTATTCTGTCCGTATGTATTTTGTATGTTGGCATCATTCTGTGCCTCACTGAGGAACCGGTGATGGTAGATGGCTGACAGCAGCATCTGTTGCCATGGTGATTGTGTTGCTACTGCATTACCCTGTGTGGGGTGAAGGTGTTAGCCACTATTTCATCCTTAATGTAATATGTATATATGCAGCATTGTTTGTAGCTATGTTTTTGGGAGTGAATTTAATTTATTAATCAAGTTATTTCAAAGTAAAAAAACGCCGTCAACATGTGAACGTAACACTGCCAACAAACAAAGAAAGAACTAAATTCCCCAGTCATGAGATGCACCTATATTTGAGGTATGGAGTGACTCAACTCCACACTGTCCACTCTCTGAGTCTCTCCAGTGGACAGTGTTGAAATCCTTTCCATGTCAAAGACTACAACAAATCCCAGAGTGGAGAGTACACATACCTTTCGAGTTTGAGTCTCTGGGCCAGCAGCCTCCAGTCAGCTCCGTTGGGACAGGGGGCATCCAGACTGCTGCAGATTTTCTGTCGGATGAGGTACGGGATCTGAAAGGCGCTGGGACCAGCCAAGGCTGGAGTGCTGTTGTCCACCAGCAGAAAATCACTGTCCAGTGGCCTGTTATCCTGCAGGGATAGAGTTTATAACATCTGCATTAGTAAGGCATCGGAATGAAAATTCCTGACGGAAACTAAACCCATTTGACCATAAACTGAAAAAAAAAACAAGCAGACAATAAACAAACAGCCTTTAGACCCCAAATCTTAATAGAATCTTCCGTTCCACCTTAAAAAGGGCAGCAGTTACATTCTAATGTCTAGGTTTCTTAATAGAATCTTCCGTTCCACCTTAAATTATGTTGTAGTTATATACAATTGTGTTGTAACAGGGGGTCAGAGGGAGAGGACAGTCGTTTCTGAGCTAAGGGAGCCTCAGAGTTGTGGGGAGTTTGTAGATATTTATTTGTGATTTTTTTCTTTTTATATGAATATAAACTGACCGCTGACTCTGCTCTGGACGTGGCATTTTAGGGGCCTCTAGATGCTAAAGAAGTTATTTTTTTTTCTCCAGTGATGAGATCAGAGATAGCTACAAAATGTGACAGAATTTGCCACAGTTTATTTTGGAGATAAATTTTACACTCCCAGGACAATAATAACCCTCCACCATCTTCTGACCATAAACTCTCATATAAGACTTTATATAATCAATAAATTCCACAAGGGCAGATCAGCTCCTACTGCACTGACCTGCAGGAGCTTCCTCAAGTCAATGCATGCCTTTCACAGTGGATTTAAAGGAGGGGTCAGTGGCTGTGTCCGAAACGTCCTAAAGGCAGTGCTCTGAGGGACGGAGGCACAAGAGTTGAATCTGTATCTCAGATGCGATTTGGTTGCAGGGATCTTCATGTGTAAAAACGTTACACTCATTTATGAGACATTTATGAGTCTTTCAGATCCAGCCTATTTCTTCTTTTCAACTTCCCCGTCTAGCCCCGATAATAACGTCTTATACTACAGCAAAATGACTCTGGAGGCTTTGGAACCAAGCTTTGCAACAGAACCAAGGCTCAGCCCCCACCCCCTCCTCGCTCCGGCTGGCCGTCAACACTGGACGATGCATTATGCATCAGGTGTTTTAAATGTGACGAAACGCCATGGCCCTGCTGGACTGTGACTAGACTGTGACAGGACGGTGCTGGGATTACCTTGGAGATGTTGAAATCCAGGCTGAAGCTCTGGCCCTCCCCCTCCACCTGCCACACACACAGCGTACAGGACAGCTCGCACGTGCTCACGCTCAGCCGCTCCAGAGTGAACGTACAGTGTAAACTCCGCTGAGAACCGCTCCAGATGTGGTAGAACGGGATCTCCTGTACATACAGAGAGAGAGAGAGAGAGAGAGAGAGATGGGGTCAGAGTGATGGTTCGGTCCAGTTCTGAGATCAATCCCTAATGAATTAATGAGGATCAATAATATCACGAATGAAACACTATTTTTTGGGAGAATCATGGGGCACAGCTAATCCAGTTAATACGGCAATAGCTTCACTCATCTGAGACAATCATATTGATTGTTTATTCTGCGCGGTCAGTTCATTAGCAAGAGTGAGAGAGACGTGAGCGTGAGGATACTGTGGTCAGTTCACTAGAGACAGAGAGCGAGAGAGAGAGAGAGAGAGAGAGAGAGGGATGTGAGAGTGAGGATACCGTGGTCAGGTCACTAGAGAGAGAGAGAGAGAGGGATGTGAGAGTGAGGACACCGTGGTCAGTTCACTAGAGAGAGAAAGAGAGTGAGAGAGAGACGTGAGAGTGAGGATACTGTTGTTAGTTCACTAGAGAGAGAGAGAGAGGGATGTGAGAGTGAGGATACTGTGGTCAGTTCACTAGAGAGAGAGAGAGAGAGAGAGAGGGATGTGAGTGTGAGGACAGTAGGTCATGCTCCAAAATGAGAAAACATGATGCTGAACAGTGAACGTTAAAAGACGTATGGATGGTCCAGTTAACGATCATTTCAAAACCAAGCTCAAATCCTGACATTTGGACATTTACCAGGGGGACATTTTAGCCACAAGTCGATGTTTAACTGAAAACGACCTGCGATAACCAGGTGGAATTGGAGGAATAACTTACAGCAAAATGGCTGAGAAAAAGCAAAGCTAACACTTGGCGACAAAATGATGGCATTTCCATTTAATCTGACATTAATAAACAGTTGTTCTGAAGCGCAGCGTCGGATCCAGGTGACTCAGACGGGAGAAAAACGCCGAGATATGATTTATGACTCAGCTGCTCCACGCGCCCAGGTGCTAGCGCTTATTGCTACTGATAGCATGAAAAAAAAAAAAAAAACACAAAGAAAACAGTCAAAAGCCATTTAGAGGATCCAGGTTTTCCATTAGGCCTTCAGAGCCCACTCTGCACTGGAGGCAAGGGGCTTTGTTAGTTGTTTTTAGCTGTTTTTCTATGCGATACACAGCTAACAGGGTGTAACCATGTTATACTGGGATTCATTCGTTCATTCATTCATTCATGGGATCGCTGGGTACAAGGTATCACACATTTACACTCACCAGACACTAACCTGTGGGCAGTTTCACACAGCCAGTCAAGCTAGCAACATGTGCTATTAGATCGTGGCAGGAAACCAGAGAACCCAGAAGGAACCCACACAGACACAGGGAGAACACACCACACTCCTTACAGAGAGTGACTCAAGGTGAGGATCCCACCCAGGACCCTGAGACCCTGGATACTCTTAATTAAAAATGCAAAGAAGGCTAACTAGACATGCAAACATTAGCCACTGCAAATTAGCATTGCATTCATTTTCATTCACTGTTAGCATTCACCGTTAGCATTTTTTGAAGCCCTTTCAAATGATTCTCAAGCTATTTTATAAAAATATTAGGTGCACAGCCAAGTTTTAAAGCTAATTTGAGCAACGTGCCCTGCTCTTTTAATATTTTTGGCTAACCATTGTATTCTATTAATTATGGCAATTAAGCATTAATAGCTACATTCATTATGCTACAAGCTAACATCAAAATCACCGTCTTTAAGTCGTCTCAACTGAAACGTACATGTACTTCTGGGTACAGCATTATCACCAAGAAGAGAACAAGTCCATCACATGCTTTTGCAGCGCTTGCACCTGATGGAGTTGATTGATTAATTTACACTTGTGAAGACAAACCAATGTATTAATATGCTAATGTAATCAGGTCTTAATAACGTCCTGCTCTCCACTGTCTCTCTCTTAAGCCCAGATTTGGCGTCCACTGTGTTTCTGGGACCCTTCTTCGTGCCTGTGGGCTGTGTCAGTGCTCCACTGTGTCCTGTAGGGGGGGCTGTTGTACAGACTGAGCTCATGTTCAAAGCTGAGCTGTACTGATATACGAGCTGAGGAATGGAGAAATTGAGAGATGTAGAGATGGAGCTGCTGCTGCGGCACATCTGCGCTGAGCCTCGGCTTCACATTCGCTGCTTCACCTCCCCCGGAGGAGCGCTACTTTACTGTATTTCTCCTGCAGCTCCTGGAGATACACTGAGACACCACACTCCAAATGGAAGCCTGTTAAAATTTCCAGCGCAGGGAAGATGAACCTATCAAGACCATACTGACTTCATTCTATCATTCCCCTTTCATACTGTCAATAGATACAGTTGATCAAGTGTTTTGGTATACACCGATCAGCCATAATATTATGACCACCTTCTTGTTTCTACACTCCCTGGGCATTCCACTGACCATAGAGCAGCACTTTGTATTCCTACACTTACAGATTGTAGTCCATTTGTTGCCCTGCATACTTTGTTATCTCCATTTGGACAGGACCACCACAGAGCTGGTATGATTTGGTGTGGTGGCGGTGGTGTGTACAAGTGGATCAGACACAGCAGTGATGCTGGAGTTTTTAAAGCCCTCGGTGTCACTGCTGGACTGAGAATAGTCCACCAACCAAAAACACCCAACCGACAGCGTCCTGTGTCCACTGATGAAGGACTAGAGGTGGACAGTGTCTAACAGAGTGGACAGTGAGTGGACACAGGGTTTAAAAACTCCAGCAGCACTGCTGTGACTGATCCACTAACACACCACCAAGACATTAGTGTCACTGTGGCGCAGAGAATGATCCAGCACCCTATTAATCATACCTGCCCTGTGGGGGTCCTGTGGGATCCTGAGCATTAAAGAGTAGGGTCAAATAGAGATAAGAAAGTATGCAGAGCAACATGTGGAGCACAGTGTACAGAGAGTGTGACACAAGGAGGTGTTCTAGCATCCCAAAATCACCCATGTTCCTCTGCTCACTGCATTGCAGACAAGCTGATTGGCTCTTCTAATTGATGGGCGGGGCTTTTTCCATAAACAGATACAGTGATGACTATTAGCGTAATTACTACATTCTGTTCAGTCTCTCAGAGACCAAACCAGGTCTTTTGTTGTTGTTCAGAGTCATCCTTTCTGTCGAACTCCAGGTTTGGAAACTCTTCGAAGCAGTAGCCGCTCTCCAGATCCTTCACTTTGGCTGTTAGCTCAAGGCCAAGGCCTGCCAGGCAGGCTATAAAAAGAGCAGCACTCCTGAGCTTCCCTGTGCGGCCGTCCACTCTTTAATGTTTTCTTTTTTTTTCCTTTTTGGCACAATGTTCAGAAAAAAAGCCTAATGAGGCCAAACGGAAGGAATATCCAATTAAAACACTGTCCAGTAGTGCTCACACGGCATTAAGAAATCTCACACTGGCTGGGGACACTTCACGAAGCCCCTTCTTTAAATACGGCCCCCATGGGAGGAACAATGATCAAGCTCAGGCTGTGGAACGCGCTGAAAAAGTCGGACGAGAGCAACAGTTAACAGCCGTTTTCAAGATAAATAAGTGTAATGACTGGGAGGGTGACTCAGGACTGGAGAAGGGTGTGTGTGGAAAAGTAAGTCCTCATTTTAAGAAAGAAAACCAGGTAGAAATTCTCTCTATTTCAGCTGCGGTCAGTTTTGGAGCAACACTAGGTATAGCACAGCTGTTATGGGCCACGGTTTCTCTGTATTTGTTCTAATAAATGAATCATGGAAATGGAAGTTGAGGCGGAAGATTGAGACAAGATTGAACCCTGAAAAGAGACCAACGCGAGAGAAAAGAAGAAGGAAACGAGAGCCGGGGAAGGGACAGCGGGTCACCTGGTATCCGGTCAGTAGTTTGCTCCTCCAGTGGGCCTGGGGCAGGTCGTGGATGGAGAGGCGGAGGTTGTGGTAGCTGTCTTTAAAGAGCAGCACGTGAGGCTCGTCGATCAGTCGGCCGCCCAGCTGCGCCTCCATCTGCATCACCTCCTGCAACAGCAGAAACGTAACAGTGAGCATCACAGTAGCCATTTAAAATTTTAATTTTTAAATTTAAATATTGAGGCAAAAATTGCGAATTTTTGAAAATAGAGAAAATTATTTTAAAAATTTAATTCTGGATTTTGGGACGATGAGTCATTATTTTGAGAATATCAAGGTCTTGGAAATGAAAGTCATTATTTTGAGACAGAAAACCTGGATTTTGAGAAAGTATGTCAATGTTTTGATAGACACTTGCTTTAGAAACCAAAAAATAAAAAATGAAGAACAGCAGCAATGCATTCATCCACATCCATTACACACCTACGTTATCGTTGTAACGCTAATGTAGGTCAACAAGGTCATGGGAAAGCCACTGCAAGGTTACTCTGAGGTAAATCTTGGGTTAGTCATTACTCAGAGAGTCAGTGTCCATCCCTCGAGCAGCTCCTTAATTTGAGTCCAGCGCCGGTGCCAAGAGAGATCTGTTCAAACTCGACCTGATGCTTTCATCAGCCATTTGTTGCCATCAAAGCAACCATCTGGAATTAGGTAATAATAACCATGCTGGCTTCCTCCCTGATCTATCACTGTAACACCCCCCTCCCCCAATCTGTGAAAGATTCACCTGAGGTCCTGAGGTCTTGGAAGTGACTCCCAGACCTTCCCAAAGAGACTGTCCTTGTGTTTAAGGCCTTCAAGGAACACAGGTGAACAGGAAGACCTTTCATAAGGTGGAAATATGGAGCAGGATGGAAGTGGCGGCACGGATAATGACCGTATGCTTTGACGCCTCTTGCTGGATGCACTTGGCTGGGGCCTGGAGAGTGACTCTAATTAAGACGGAGAAACGTAGAGATTCTTATCTGCGTCCCCTCCCTCCCTCCTTCAATGATGATTAGGTTGAGGCTAGACTGAACTTTCAATTACAGCCGTTAGGAACCTGGTAATTATGTGTTTGGAAAAGGTCTATACCTGCCTTGGCGGGACTGGGCTGTTTCTCAGTGTGTGTTTTTGTGTTTTCCCACATTCTTGTTGTGAAGTGAATTTGGACAGAATTTTGACTGGATACTCCCCAGTTCCGTTTGATAAACTGATGCTATTGGTCGAGTCATACTCGCCTTTCATGGTAAGGTCATTTACGCCCGGATGCAAAACTGAGAGTTCTAGTGAGGACTGCGCTGCATTAAACTCCCACTCAACCCTCGCTTTTATCCAGCCTCTATCCTCTGCACTTGGTTCCCTTTTCCCGGGAATCTTCACAGCTCTCGTGACGTTCCCGAGCCAGAGATAATAAGGCTAATTTCAAGTGCTATCTCTATGGGGGACCCTTTTTAACCCGGCAATCGGTGCAATCTCCCCTCCATTTGCTCTGCGGAGGCGCCCAAGTAGTTCTCTTTCAGTCGGACGCATGCCTCGGTCACATCTTTGCAGCGGGTCAGGGGTCAGGGTTTATCTCTCCAGTCTTCAGGGTCGTGTAAGTCAATGGCAGAGGCCAATCAAATCTGAAGAGCAATATAATCTCTCCCTTTGTGGCTTTCATCCAGACAAAAGGCTCTTTAGAGCGGCTACAAAGCCCCTCGCTTAGCAGCCCCTCTCCTAAGCACAATTACTCTTCGGGCGGGAATTAGCATTGCAAATTGCACGCTTGTGGACTTTGATCCAGATTCTGACCTATCAGCAGATCTAGCTGAAAGCCTGCCAATTATCCCATTATGAAGAGCCAGGACCCCGCATACCAATGCAGAGACGGACCCCCCTACCAGAATCCCACCTTCTGAACCACCTTCGATTAGCCAGACGAGGCTGGAAATAAAGAGGGTGTAAACACGTCAGTCTGGGCCCGCCGTTTAGTTACAACATCACGCCTCAGACATAAAAACGTAGCGGGAGAGAACCCAGCTCTCACAGTTTGTGTGTTTACTTTCGACATATGGTTTAGACAGAGAGAGTAATGGCCTCCTGTACGCCTCATTGTCTTCTTAATAAATTACTTTGTGCAATGGCACATTTACGGAGAGATGCAGTACAACTCCCTAAAACTTTATTCGGTTCTCCAGAGGGAGAGGGGAGGGCGGCAGAGGGAGAGAAAGTGCTGGACGTTGTTGTCGCTGGATCAAAGGGGTTTTTCTGGCTGATTTATGCACTGGTGGAGGAAGATGGGGAAATTGACTTCATCGCAGGCGGAAAAGCTCCCCATCTGAGAGGAGATGCCTGGTTGGAGCTTTTCTGGAGAAAGCCAGTGCCAAGCAAAACCAAACAGAGGAAGTGTCCAAATATTTCCACTGCGATAAATCATTTGTAATCAGTTTAGCTCCGTTGTGTGTGTTTTTGTGACTTGTGTCCAATGGACCCACAGTGAACCAGATCAGGATGAAGTGGTGAAAGATGACTGCATAAATCTAACAGCTGTAATTACACAATAACAATCTTAACTCGTGTATTACTATGTAATTATGTAGTAACGACCAAGGCATAAACATGTTATTACACAAATCAAATTTCAGCTGGTAGAATCTCTATAGGAAATTCTTGACTGTCGGTTTAAAGGCTGGGGAGCTGCACATGAGTCTAAAAGCACCAGGCCCAATGCCATGTGTGGGGTAAAAGGGTACAAACCTTATTAGGCAAATGGTCGACGATATTGAGTTGGGTGGTCCCTTAAAACCCATGTAACTTACTTTAATGTGAGGCTTTGAATTTGGACACAGTGAGGAAAGAAAGAGTGGAAGAGAAAGACTAGAGAGGCGAGGAAGAAGGCAACGAGTGAGAGACAACGTTCAGAGATGAAGTGAGTGTGAGAGAGAGAGTGAGAGCGAGGGAGGAAGGATGGAGAGGCGGCTTAACGGTTGTGTCTGGAGGTCAGAAGAGTGCTAAGCTTCAGAGAGAGACAGATAACGGGATTACTGCCGGCCCGGACGCCTCTCTGCCGGACAAACCCCTGGCCTTTAACGGTCGTGCAGCTGGTTTCCCACTCTCTCGCTCTTTCGCTCTCTTGCTTGGCTTCTTCTGGACACACTGTCGTCCATCTGGGAGAAGGAGGGACGCTCGGAAAGCTAATCTTCCTTTTCTCTGACTTGGACAGAAGGAGGTTAGCCGCCCTGACTTTTAGATGACAAAACTGTCCTCGGTCAGAGAAATGAAATAACATTCAGAAGCGATTTGGTGAGACGGGTCACTGTTGGAAAAGCCCTTCCATGGGATTACAGACCAGGGTCAACCTCGACTGAGCCATGGTACCATGCTATTACAATGTAATTACAAAATATCACATTCCAAAATTGATTTACTGCTTACATTTATTTACATTACGTACTGACTGGTTGTTTTATTAGGGAACTATACCATTCATTCATTATCTGTAACCCTTATCCAGTTCAGGGTCACGGTGGGGCCAGAGCCTACCTGGAATCATTGGGCGCAAGGCAGGAATACACCCTGGAGGGGGCGCCAGTCCTTCACAGGGAAACACACACACAAACACACACTCACACATTCACTCACACCTACGGTCACTTTTGAGTCGCCAATCAACCTACCAATGTGTGTTTTTGGACTGTGGGAGGCAACCGGAGGAAACCCACGCAGACACAGGGAGAACACACCACACTCCTCACAGACAGTCACCCGGAGGAAACCCACGCAGACACAGGGAGAACACACCACACGCCTCACAGACAGTCATCTGGAGGAAACCCACGCAGACACAGGGAGAACACACCAAACTCCTCACAGACAGTCACCTGGAGGAAACCCACGCAGACACAGGGAGAACACACCACACTCCTCACAGACAGTCACCCGGAGGAAACCCACGCATACACAGGGAGAACACACCACACGCCTCACAGACAGTCATCTGGAGGAAACCCACGCAGACACAGGGAGAACACACCAAACTCCTCACAGACAGTCACCAGGAGCGGGACTCAAACCCACAACCTCCAGGTCCCTGGAACTGTGTGACTGCGACACTAACCTGCTGCACCACCGTGCAATTAACCCTAACCTTAAATCACAGGTGTAGTGTTAGTCGCTGTGTGTTCAGTGTGAAACCAGAGTGTGGAGGCATTTCTGATTTAGTGTTTTGACGGTGGTGAGATTTAAGAGACAGCCGTCCCATGACATCAAACAAACATGAGCATTGTGTTGATTATAATTCCAGCCACTTGGCTATTACATAAATCAGCGCTTTCTACTAAAGGCTGGGATTCAGCATGTTTTCAAACCGATGCAAAGCCCAGTGTCTGAACGCAGAAATGACTCGGAGATGAACGACTCCTTTACGCTAAACTGACAAACAGCGCTCTGTCATTTCAAACCATGACAAACAGCAGGCCACAGACGTTCATTAAAGATGGGAGTCTGCATACACGTCCATATTCCCTCCATTTACTCTCTCTCTCTCTCTCTCTCTCTCTCTCTCTTTCAATCACACACTCTCTCTCTATAAAAACCTTACCATCTCTCCATCTCTGTCATCCTCACTTCACTTCTGTCTGTATTTTTATTTCTGCCTCTAATCCTCTTGCTATATCTCTCTGAATCTTTATTCTCTCTCTCTTCCTCTCTCTCTCTCTCTCTCTCTCTCTCTCTCTCTTTTACTCACTATTCTGCCACTCTTCCACACAGCCACCTTGAATTATAACTCTAAATGTGAGCAGGGCATCAGCACACACACACACACACACACACACATACACTGTTTGCTGTTTGCAGTGGAGGGAGATGGTCTCTGCACTTGATAAATCATCATGAAAAAGTGAGTACAACACTGTGGCGGTGTGTCATTTCTCTTTCTCCCCCTCCCTCCCCCTCTCTCTCCTCTCATTTACCCCTCTCCCTGCTTCCCTTCCTCTTCTCTCTCCTTCTCTCTGTCTACCTCCTTCTACCTCCTTGTTATCTTGCCCCTCCCCCACTTCTCTCTCTCTCTCTCTCTCTCTCTCTCTCTCTCTCTCTCTCTCTCTCTCTCTCTCTCTCTCTCTCTCTCTCTCTCTCTCTCTCTCTCCAGCCTGCTGTCTTGTTAAACTTTACATCAGCGATCAAAGTGAGGCGTTACGGAGCTGATGCTGCACTTTCTCACCTCGTCTTTCTCTCTCTCTACAACACACACACACACACACACAGTCTCACACACACACACACACGCAGACACAAACAGACACACACACAAACAGACACACACACACACACACACGCAGACACAAACAGACACACACACTACACACACACACACACACACACAAACAGATAGACACACACAAACAGACACACACACACAAACAGACACACACACTACACACACACACACACACAAACAGACACACACACACACACACAGCCAATTATTCTGTTTTTAGACAAAGGTCAAATTTTTGAGTGCACACACACACACACACACACACACAGCACAGTCAGCAGATATGAAGATCCAGACACTACCAGACGTACAAAGTAGAAATATCCCCAGTCTAGACACAGCTTTAACTAAATTTGAGAGGAAGCTACATTGGAAACAGGGTCCTTTTTACTTTTTTCCTTTAAATTCAGCCATTGACTGAAAAAAAGCAACGAATAAAAGCGTCCCACCCTTTATCATAACAATCTGCCACATCAATAACAGCAAAGTGGCAGGTTAGGATGCTTTACCGCAGAGGAACACCATTCTTTCAACCGAACGACTCTCTGCAGACGTCAACAACAAACAGAAAACGACAAGGACGCATGATATAAAGCCCTTTTGTATTTGTGTTTTTGTAGAATAAACTCTTTGTGCTCACGTGCTGGTTGTGTTCAGGGACTGTTACTTTAGACTCACTCAGTGTGTCGCTCATAATATATTTGTGTTTGTAAGCTCCTGCTTGTGTTGGCTCAAAGCTGTTTCCTCCCTTGCAATGACACACCCTAATGCAAACTGCCAGCGAATACCGCCCTCTTGTGGAGAAATGTCAACCTGCTAAACATGTGTGAGTGAGTGAGTGAGGTACAAGCCATGTCCATCAAGAGGTCCATCAAGAACCTATGATGTTGATTATAGACGAGGGATGAGAAGGGGGAGCTATCACTTGGTCTTTTTATTGTAGCAGAAAAGGAATGGTGCTTACAGTAACTTAAAGCTGCAAGTAACTAGTAACACTTTAAGAATATGGAAATAAAATGTTGCAGTAGAAGTCCTAGGAGTCTAATTACAGAACTGCAACTGAAACCTAGGCGACACCAATAAAAGCACTGGTCTCTTTCAGGTCCAGGAGCAGAGACACTTTGTCACGTCCAGTCTACACGAGCAAAGAGCTGGCTCCGGAGAAGAACAAGCTGCACGTTAAATATTGATCTAATTGGTCCCGTAAGGCCGGGAGCATATTGAGGGAAATGTCACCGAGTCCCGGGCGTCGCCACACACTCACGATCAAAGACAATTACACTGTTTTTAATCGTTCCTAATTGGGAGATGAAAGAGGGCCATTCCTTACGAGCTGCTGGACTGGGGACGCAGAGCTGCTGAGTGACGGGGTGAGCGAGAGACCAGGAGAGACAGAGAGAGACAGAGAGAGAGAGAGAAAAAAAGCGATAGAGGTGGAAGTACAAGGGAGAGAAAGTAAGAGATCGCAGGTAATGGGTTGTCAGCTCTGTTCCTCAAGGCAACAGCAGAACCATTACGCTATCCAGAAATTACAGGGGTGTTTATCCCATCGCTGACGCATTATTATCTCTTAAGCTAATTCGGTATCACGGTGAGGTGTGTGTGTGTGTGTGTGTGTGTGTGTGTGTGTGGGTGGGTGTGTGGGTGGGTGTGTGCGCATGTTTGTGCTTGTGCGTGGCTCTACGTGTGTGATGCCCGACGGCAATCATTACAGTCCATAAAACAATTAACACTTCGCCAGAGACGGAGGACGAGAGGAAAATAGCGAATGCTAGATCTGCGATGCAAATTCCAGCAACTCGCTTTTCATGCTAGCACTGATTACCATAATGAGGCGCAGTCAATCACTGTGAATTTGTGGTTGCCATGTCCTCATCATGGAACCCCTGACCTGGGTCTGACCTCAAAGCAATGGTCGACAAGCAAATTGTCGCTTGAAGATCTCTATTTTTCTGTTGATGTTTAGTACTACATCATTTGATCACAAAAGCTGTCAATCACATTTTCTGAAAATGTCATGATGAAAGGACCAATAGAAATGCTGCTAATTTAGTTGCAATAAAATCTTTTTACACTGACTTCCACTGAAAGTTAATAGAGTATTTCCTTCCCCTGTAATGTCACTATTTTGGAGATACATGTTTTTTCAGACAGTTAGGAGTGTAGCCCAAGGACTCCTATTGAGATTATGTAGCTTTATGGTTAATTAAGTAG